>NW_010336373.1:3446-26120 GCF_000700745.2 Antrostomus carolinensis | reverse complement strand
GGGGGTATGGAAAGAGAGAGGAGCTGTGAGTTGCCCCTGTCTCTCCCCCAGAAGTGCTGGTGGTGCCTTTTTTTCACTCATTGGTATTCAGGAGAACAGTAGCGTGAAGAGAAGCTTCAGCAAGGCAACAAGGAGAGATAAGGAAGGGTTCAGCCGGCTCAGAGCAAACACACCTGCCTGCACCCAGCCATCTCAGCAGTGCCTGCATGGGAATCACAGCCCAGGGGCCTGGGGGCACCTGCGCTAGAGGCATGTGTTAATGAGAGGGTGCAGAAACTTGACTTCTGTGCTGGGTTCAGGTCATTAGCATAAAGCCCTCTCTAAGAGATCCTCGGTGCACCAATGCAATACAGAAAGGGGCTTGACCAAAGGATACAGCAATCCACCTACAAACACCAAGGGGCACAGTTAGCTATGTGGCTTACACCTGTAGGAGTGAGGCATGGATCCCACTGTCCATATGTGCTTGGACAGATGTCCCTTTCCTCTGCTGGCATGCTCCTCTCACAGGGGCACAAGATATCTCAGACTGCTGTTACTCTTATAATCCTATATGTGTTTATGTCCACTTCTGTATTCGTATGGCTGATATTTGGCACTGGAGTGATTTAAAGTGAATATCCCCATCTACCTGCTCTATTTCCTTGCTTGGAGGCTAATACCTCTGCAGCAGGGATGGATGAATGGGAGGTATATCCTCTCCTGACCTTCAGTTTACACATCAGAATATTAACTTAAACTGAAATTGGAGATGGTTACAGACACATTTCACAGTGCATATGCATGGCCTTGATTCACAGGTAGCACTCTGGAGGAGTGGGTTAGGGCAGAGAGCTGCTGGCAGCAAGTATTTCAGCCCATGGCAATCTAATATGCCACCACGGGTGATTTTATCACCTTTTAATACCATTCTTGCTCTTTGTCTCTTTCTTTTCCTTTGGGCCATCACATCAGGTCTTGCTTACAAGTCAAGGTTATAGGCTCCCTGCAGCATCTTCAGAATTGGCAGAGTTTTTTATCATTCCCTTAGTAATTGGGTGGCAGTGGTTTCATAAGCAGTTGCTTCATGGGCCAAATTTGGCATTAATGTGAAACTGTAGTAGCAGATTTTCTGCACTAAAACTGTTGAGGGTTTTTTCCTGTCAAAAACAGCTGAGTTTATAAACCCGAGACGTTTCATGAGAACCAATTAATATTTTCAAATATTTCTGTGAAACATAATTTCGACGATGCTTTTAACATGGTTGAAACAGATTGTTTGCATCAAGTCAGAATGTTTGATTTTCACTTAGTTTCGACTCATAATAACCATGTTGCACTAAGACCTTAAACATTTTTACTGTTGGAATATCATAGAATCACAGAATCACAGAATGGTCTGGGTTGGAAGGGACCTCAAAGCTCACCTAGTTCCACCCCCCGCTGCCATCAGCAGGGACACCTTCCACTAGCCCAGGTTACTCAAAGCCTCATCCAACCTGGCCTTGAACATTTCCAGGGAGGGGGCATCCACAGCTTCTCTGGGCAACCTGTTCCAAACATAAATATTTTAATATATATGAAAATATAATGTGTTATAGTATTGTAATATTATTATGTGGCCTAATTTGTAGTGTAAGCAACTTAAAAATTCCTTCAGGGTGGGTCTTTTATTTTGAAATAAAGGGAAAAAAATCTAAGGGGTCGTAAGGGCCGTGCACAGGAAAAAAAATCAGTCCTGTTTGGAGAATGAAAGCTAGACATTTGCATACATCTTTTCTTATCTTGCTTCCTTAAACTGCACTGCAAGCAGCAGAAGGAGGGAAAACTACAGTAAGTTTGAAAAATGAGACCTGCCCAACCTCAGGAGCTTCCTGGCCATCTCTTACCATCCCCTGAGCTGCAGAGCACGGGACTGCAGGAGCGAGCATCCTCGATTTGCTTTGGTCTCACACTACCACCTTCAGGCTTCTCGAGTAACGAATGGCCCTTGCACATCCCAGACAGCAAAACTGAGACCTGGGGAAGAGTGAGAGGAGAATAGCTAAAGGGAACCCACTCCTGGCTTCCCAGCAGCAACCAGCTAAACACAGAGAGGCCGCTTTCCATATATGATAGGCTGGTTTGGCCAGGGCCACCGCCTGCCCCTTCTCCTGGGAGAGCAATGCAGCAGAGTGCCCTTGGCAGAGCAGGCAGACAGGGACCACCAGTACCTTAACAAAAGCTGTGGCCACTGAGGTATGGCCTGTCCACCCGTCTGTCCTTCAAAAAGCCAAGCAGGGTCTGCTCAGAGCAAGGGGCTGGGCTCCCTGGCAGCAGCCCAGGCAGCATGTGCCCGATGGGGTCATTTTCTAGGCCCATAGAAAGGTGCTTGTTCATTTTGTGACTTACCTCATCTGCTGGATTCAGTGAAATAGAAAAGGTTTGTCTCACTGCAGATGGCAAGAAGATATACTGCTTCAACCAAAAAAAAATCCAAGAAGGAGGCTTAAAAAATCACCTTCACTATCCTTTTATTACCCCTCCTCCTTTCCAAATTAAAATATTTACATGAACCCACAGCCTTTGAGTGTAGGATCCTATTTATGTACACTTATTAATATTTATGATGTTAGAGGGCGCACTGCAATATCCCTAAAGCCCTGCATAAAATCCCGATTAAGGTCGGGAAAGGGATCACATTGAGATGGCTAATATGTTCACAAACAAACTTCTTTCCATACATTTTCCAGGCAGAATTATTTTTTTTCTTTGACTGACATAATCCATTTTGATTCTTTTTTTGGCCTTTCGTTGCTGGGATGGATACAGACAGCAGAGCTGTACACACAGAGTGTGCTTTATGGTAACTCGCGTCTGAGCAAAGTAGCTGTCTTGAGTTGCAGCCCTGTAATCTCAGGGTGTGCAAGTATTAGTGATGAGAGACAAGGCACTTATTCCCTGATCCCTCTCAGCATCCAGGTGGAAATAATTCTGCCTTTTAACATGTAAAGCTTATCATTTCACATTTTGCACATGTGTCTGGGATTGAAGATGCCAGTGCCTACCCTACCCAGCACTGAGACCTACCTCCAGCAGAGCGCACCGATATGTAACCCAAGTTTTCTTTGCACATGGCACAACTCTCAGGCTTCAAAGTAAGCAGGGCTGGGAGCACCGTGCTGGGCTGAGGGCAAGCTTCACACACAGCAATCACGAGCAAGTCCTCATGGAGCCTCTGACAAAGCATGATGTCCAGGAAGGTTTGGGCAGAACTTGTAACCTTAGGCACCTAAGGGAAGTGTCTCAACAAGTGGTCTGGCTCTCAAATTTGCACCCACAGCTTCTGCTAAAGCTATTCCCTTTTAAGCTGTGAATGTATTTTTGTCTTATACATGTTGCCTCAGTCCTTTCCTTTCTTAGTATAGTTTTGAAATTAGACACAGAGGTTGTATGGGAAATAATTGTCATGCTAGCGCTAAATTCCTACTTTATTTGTTTTCCTTTTGCTGTCTTCCTTTACCCTTGATGAAATCTTTCTCTCATCTTCTTCCCTCTGATGAGCCCATGTGATCTAGAGATCCACAGGTAAATATTCATAAATTACAGAGGTCCATCATTAACCATAACTCTGCCTGTGTATGCCTGTGCATTTATGACAGAACTTTATTCAGTGTTGCTGAAAAGAAGCACGCGTAAGGAGCGATGCTAACGTGGTGTATTAGGGAGAGTTCAAAGAGCAGGTATTCTCTGGAGGAGCAGGGGGGAGCACAGCAAGCATCAGCCATGGGCTTCCACCAGCCCAAATGGTTTGCATGAGGAAGCCAGACCTGATATAGTTTCACTGTTCTGTTCCACCTGGAAGTGTGTGAAGTGACCATGTGTTTCCTTCCTGCAGACCCTCCCACCATCACAGAGTCCAAGAGCAATGAAGCGGCCACGGGACGACAAGCCTTACTCCGGTGTGAGGCGTCAGCAGTGCCCACGCCTGATTTTGAGTGGTACAGAGATGATACCAGGTAAGACCTTTAATTCACCTCTTCCCTTCTCTCCTTTTCAGTCAAGTCAATAGAGGATCCTTAGAGAATCATCTATTGTCCTCAACTCTTCTCCTCAAATAAATTACTCTTCTTAAACCGTGTAAGTCCCATCAGACTCAGCAGAACCAGCATGGTCAGGGCTGGAGGAAGCAATCCCTCTCTGCACTGGGGATTCTGAAGGAAGTGCAGAGGATCGAGCTCTTGCCTTTTAGTCAGTTATGGGCCAATACACAATTAAGATGCCAATAGTGTTTTCTTCCTAATGATGTTCATGCATTAAATAGTCCATGATACCAACAAAAAACTAGTCAGCGTTAGTCTACAAGTAGGTAATGCCACTCTAGGTGCCTTCATCTAGGGGAAGGAGCTGCTGAGGTGTAAGATTCCCCCATTTGTGTGACCTGAGCCACTCAGATTTTCACATGAAAGAAAATGAGAAGAGAAAAGGGATCTGCCCCTTTTACCTGAACATTTACCTGGCATTAGGCAGGTTGTATTATTATCATCCTAGTTTTTAACCTGATCCATGTGCACAAGCCCAGGGGTGACTCAGCTTTGGTTTATATACACACTGGAGCACATTAATTGGTGCTTTTCACTATAAAACCTTTTGTTCAAGTACAGACCAGCCCTCAGCTGGCTATGGCGTGTTCATTTCCAAGTTAGTTGGTGCTGGGTGAAGGCTTCCTTCCTTTTCCTCAGCTTTTCTCGCTTCTCCACTGCTTTACCGGTGGCATTTCACCCCACTGCGCTCCTGCTTCCTTTCATTCCCTCTTCCTGCTTTCCATCAGTGCCTTCTTTAGTCTCTTTCTTCACCTCTCCTTCCTGTCTCCCTCCATCCTCACCTGTCAGCTGGGCTGAATAACTTTGGTTGACTGCCTGCTGCGCAGTGATTTCCTTCCCAATATACAACTGCCATTGCACTATACCCCTTCTCCTGTCTTCCCAGGATAAACAGCGCCAATGGTCTGGAGATAAAGAGCACGGGGACCCAGTCTCTGCTGATGGTGGCCAACGTCACTGAGGAACACTACGGGAACTACACCTGCGTGGCTGCCAACAAGCTGGGGGTCACAAATGCCAGCCTATACCTTTACAGTAAGTATGGCAGAGGGTGAAGGGAGGTCCAGATCGCTCCCACAAAGACCAGGATGTGTAGGAAGCACATGGTGACCAAAACTCAGGAAAGCATCACCCCTTCCACCCCCACCCCAAGCCTTTAGCCAGTGCTCTGCTTCAGAACATGTTCATATTTGCTGTGAAACACAAACACAGCCAAATTAAAGGGTTTGCAGTCAAGCCCTTTGATGGACTTTCTTTGCTGAACTCAGATTTTGTTAAAACAATAAAAACATGTTTGTTTTAAAGCTGGGAACAGAAAACCCTTTAGAATGACAGCCCTTTTAATAAGGAGACAGAAGGCCAGGGCTTGGAGAGTCTGTGAGAGCTGAGAAATGACAAGTAATTCAGAGAGATGGAGAGAACTAGCTACCGAGCCTGAGGAGAACAAGAGAGAGTCAAGAAAAAGAGAAATGAGTTTGAAAATGGAAGGGAAAGAAGTGGAAAAAGACAGAATGATTTAAAGGGACATACCATAGGGAACATGGGGGAAAAGGTAATCGGCAGATGAAATATGGAATAAAATTCCTTGGATCTCATTCTGCCACCTTTCAATTACTGAGTTTGTCGTAGTAAGTGTAAACAGACAAGTTGGCATTAGACCAAACCCCAGAGCAGCTACCTGCTGGTTCTGAATTTTGCAACTGATTCAAACCTGACCCTAAATAGAACCCCTACCCCTCACCTACCACCCCCACACACATACAAACTGTGACATATTCAAAACACAGTTCCTGATTCCAGGCTCAAAACTTGGGCTTGACTTGGACCACACGTTGTTATTGCCACCAAAAATAGACTGCAGCAGAATGATCCACTCATATGAATGGACACACAGACACAAAAGTCACTTAGGGCTGTATTGCTCTGACGGTCCCAAATTGATTTAAAATACTGAGGCCATGTCCTGCATGTCCTTTTAAACAGGAAAAAAGATAAGCTGTGTAAAGCAGTCTTAATATGGGGGGCAGTTTAGTCTGATTTCTGCTGTGTGTGGTCAGATTAATCAAACCATCAGAAAAACAATGTTTTGGTTTGGTTATTTTTTAACAGATTTAGTGCAAAAGGATAAATCCACTGGCATTCTTTGTTTACCACCTCTGCATTTATTTCGTAGTATTTTGAATTTTTGCAAAATTTGGGTGTATTCTGTAGAAATTTTTTTTTTCTAAAGAACGGATATTATCATAAAAGAACATATATTTGATTTCCTGTAGCATTGCAGCACACAAAGCGAATTTCCTACTTTGAAAATCTTTTCACCCTGGTCTTGTGACTGTCATAAGATTCAAATAAAATCCTCAGGCAGCAATCTGGAACACAATTTTCAAATACTCCAGATTTGTTCTTGCTGATATTAATATAATGCTAAGTTTAGAATCCATTATTTGTGGCTGAATTCTAAATTTGGCCCTCTCTGTTGGTTCCTGTTACACAGATGAGCTGAAATGCATTGCTGAAACAAAATATAAGATGAAATTCAATAATGTATGTATGCACTCGTGATTTTAGCTGGGGGGGTGGTTTTGCTAGAAAAGCATTTTGCATGACTTCAGAACTTCACCTCAAAGGATCTCAAAGGGTTTGCTAGCAATTAATATTTTAACATCACAAGTTATTTAGAAATGGCTGAGTGTTATTAGCACCATTATGCAATAGGAAACTAAGGTACAGAGTGAAGAAGTGGTTTACTCATGGTCATAAAATAAGTGGCAGAACCTGTAAGAGACCCAGGGACATCTCACAAAGTTGCCGTTAACTATTCCAGGAGGACATGTGGCAACTACTGAAAATTACTTACAACATCGAGGGTCCTATTTTAGCCTCCTTTTGAAAGAAAACTTTCCTTCTTTCAATTTGTTGGATTTTGTTCCAAATCCAAGACCTGTTTTTGCTGGGAAAAAGTAGAGAACATCACAAGAGCCAGAAGAATGGAGGTGCAGGAGCTGAGAGAGATTTGATGATTTTCAGTGGACTGTTTATAACTCTTATTTTTGATGCTTAGTTAATCCCTGTTTCTTCAGTGTGTAATTGCTTTATATTGTTTCAAGAAATCTCTGTTCTCCTTCTAGTTAGTGTGGAAGAAAGAAAGAGAGAGGGAAAAAATAAATTCAGGTAGACTACAGCTGTCTAAAGTTAAGAATTCAGGGAGGAAATGAGTGAGGGGAGTCCAGTCTCATAAAGAAAGCAGCAGAAAAAAACTACAAGCCCAGATGAAAAAAATGCTGTAGTGATCACAGAGTAGCTGATATAACAGGTGATGCACACTCCCAGCCACACGCCCAGGCAGAAAAATAAAGCAGTGCCAAGTTTTGCAAGGTACAGCAGATACTCAAATAATTGGAAGTGTTTTCATCCCAAGAATCAGACATTTTATTTCTTTTTTAAATAGAGAACAAGCTCACTGTAGGGCAACATCCCACTAGGGAGGCAGATACAGCGATGTTTCCTCAGTGTCCCATTGCAGCACAAAAAAAGAATGGCAGCCAGGAGTGAAGAAACAACCAGAGAGTTAATAATGAGGTACTGGCAGCTTTGCCTGAGGTGGAGGGCACAAGGGGAGCCAGCAAAATGATGTGAAAGAACAGTTTAGCAATAGAGAAAAATGGGTGACTACCATTCCAGGAAATCTCAGCCAGCATTGAAACACTCTTAGAGAGACTGAGTGCCTTAGATGTCAATGCCATAGACAGGACATGCATTAAAATACAAAAGCAGCTCCCTTGAGCTGTGTGAATAGATAGTGAGAGATCTTCCTTAAAGGATGTAGCAGCAGGATTGTCTGCTGTAGGTAGAGACATCTGTACCCCTCACTCCTGGAGACTTGAGTTTACAACAACATAAAAATGACCATACCAAAGGTCTGTCTTACCCAGGAACCTCTCTCCAACAACAATATGGAATATGATTGCAGAGAGGGTACTCCATTACTGTTGGATGGTACAACTGATCTAATAGCTTGCTGCCATCCCTTCCTCCCCACTGCTTTTGTTCACCCTGCTCTCTGCCACATGCTTTTGTTGTTTCCCTTATTCTAGACAATGCACTGAGCCAGTTCAATCTGTTAAACCAGTGGAAAAGTAAGGAGCTTTACTGCCCACCCCCCAAAACACCCCCAAGCGTTTTATTTTGTTCTACTGACTTGAATTAGTTCATGGAAGGGCTCAACAAGCACCAGAGCCCATGCAAGAGGGGAAGCCATATCCCACATTTGTGGATATGAGGAGTCAGGAGGCAGGACCATGTTTTGCAGTGTTAGTGAGCCAGGAGGCTGATTCAGCTCCGCAGAGCCTAGGAACAGGGTTTGTAATCCCCAAGCACAAAATACTGTGAGACTTGGGAAAGGGGCAGTAACACAGATCTCTGTGAAAATTACCCGACAGAGGCCAAGCCAGGGCTGCCATCGCAGAGCGACAGAGGTGAAATGTAATGCCACAAGTGAAGGGAAAGGGTTTTGTTTGGGTTTTTTTACCTAAGAATATTAGGAAGGAGGGAATGTGTTTTCTTGTCATTCCACTCAGCTAACAGAGTGCTATGAAAAGTACTATGAGTAAGAGTCACAATTTGTATCTTAACCCATGCTACACAGAAGTGTAAATATGTGCAAATATATATCCCAGAGACAGATCTGCTATACAAGCATATAGATACACAGGTTTACCTGCACCTGAGTATGTATACATACATACGCACCTGTGTGATGTATGGGCAAGCACACACACACCCCCCAGAAGCACACAGAAGCAGGTGCAGCACCTGGTGCATTCTGGCAAGGCAGAGAAGATAAATGAAAGCTCTTCCAAATGAGTTATGTCCTGCCTCCCGCAGAGCTAGCCCGTCCCAGAGGATAAAGGAGGAGACACCTGGGCAGTGCCTGCCACACATCCTTGTGCAGTCCTGTTGTCCGAGAAGTGGAGTTGTGCCTGGTGTGCAATTAACCAATCTCACACGCTCGGGAGAGATACTGTGTTTATTGTGCACAGGGTACTAGGTGGAATCATCCACAAACCAAGCACACCTATAGCAAATTTCATCACTTCTTTTAGACACATTTTACAACATCATTATCATATTAATACCTTCTGCCTATTCTTGATTGGTAAGTAATTTACATATCAGTTACATCATTGTAAGTACTTCTGTGCATGCTCAGGGGAAGGGTCTTCACCTGGGCAAGGGTCTTCTTAACCTATGGGTGTGATTTTTAGTATTATAATGAAGGCAGTTTGCTTCAGGACACCCTAAAAATAAGTTTTGTTGCCAGGCTGTCCGGTGGGATAGTTATTTGGCCAGGTTGTCACATAATCATAGAATTATTAAGGTTGGAAAAAAACTTCTAAGATCATCAAGCCAACACCACCATGCCCACTAAACCATGTCCCTAAGCACCACATCTACTCATCTTTTAAATACCTCCAGGGATGGTGACTCAACCACTTCCCTGGGCAGCCTGTTCCAGTGCTTGACAATCCTTTCAGTAAAGAATTTTTTCCTAATATCCAATCTAAACCTCCCCTGGTGCAACCTGAGGCGATTTCCTCTTGTCCAATCACTTGTTACTTGAGAATAACTCATCCTATATACGGCCACTCCCATATGTTCTCTCTGGTCAAGGCCCAGAGAACAGGGACTTCAAACAACTTCAAACAACACAGCATCCTTTCATTATTAACTGATTGAGGCTAACATAAACAATACTAACATGAGCTAACTTCTTAGGTTAGGATGCCCCATATCAGTCCTGCTGTCTAAATTGTCTCAATTATAGGAGATGGCCACCTCAGCAGGTCCCCTGATGCATCTACTGCACCCTTCAGGGTGCAAGGAAACACAGAGGTGAAGCAACAGCCCGCAAAGCCCGTACCATTTAGAAGCAGCATCAGTCAGGATCCCACCCCTGCCTCCTCAAGAGGCTTCAGGTAGAGTTATCCTCTCAGTCCAGCAGTTTTGATCCCAGCAAGAGGCACATTCACCTCTAACTTGTCATTATTTGTTAGTGCCGGGCATAAGTGCTGACTGTGTGCACACACTTACACATCTTCTCCTAATTCTCTGCCCACTCTTTGTTGCACCTGAGCATTTGCTTATGGTGGTTGCTGCTAGGGTTTGGAGTGTAACTGTGGCTGACATCTCTCTTAGTGGCTCATGGTGCAAACCCTCTGTTTTCCCAGGGGCTGTCAATGATGGGGAGACTCAGTAGAGGAGGAAAGTGTTTAGGGTGACAGCCAGATGGGGCAAGGCTGAGGCACCACTAATGAGCTGGGGTGGAGCAATAAAGGCAGCAGCAGCGAGAACAGAGGTAGAGTCTTGAATAGAAAGCAGCATGATAATGAGACCGTAGTGCTTTGCTTTAACTGCTTATGCTGTGCAGTCTGCAGCCTGCTGTGCAGGAGGAAGGTAAAGGGGAGCTGAGTTATTTAACCAAACTAAATAACAAGAAAGTCATGTCAGCACAACAGCCTGCTTTCACAGAACAATAGTCCCCTGTTGCTACATAAACACAGAGACCCAGGCTAGCTGTTTATTTTCTACACAAGAGACAATCTCCCCTGTGCCTGCTGTGGATTCAAACAGCTCCTTTACCACCATGAGGGCAGGAGATCTGCTGGTGTCACAGGGATGGACCTGACCTGCTACATCCTCGTGGGCTCCAGTAAGTCAGGAACCAGCTCCTTGCACCAAGGGTGCTGTGTAAAGAGGGTTGGCCTCCAAATAGCTGGGCCTGGGTTGATCAGAGAATAATAGTGTATAACTGATGTATCCTGCTGAGCTCTGTGTCCATCAGCATTGATCTTAGCACTGTCCTCACAGGTAGCCAGGAGACAACTCCTTGCCCCAGACCTATCAGCTGTTGTGTAGTGGCATATCTCTACAGCTTAACATCTATCTGCAGATCAGTTCCTGAGTAGGAACTTGTCTCAGTCAGTTGGAGGCATCCAGCAAGCTCTGAAGGTAATGAAGGGAGACCCAGTCATCAGAGTCAGCTTGTATTCTTGGTTCTGCTGCTGGCTCTGCCAACAGTTCAGCGTTTGACCTTGGGCAAATTGCTTCCTCGCTCTGTGCATCAACTGCGCAATGTGCAAAATGGAATTAACACTACTGTTAGCCTCAGACTGAGGTCTCTTGACACCAGTTTCCCTCAGTATCTGTGCAACTCTTTGAGATCCTTGTGTGGAAGAAGCAAAGCGTGAAGCCAGCAGTGACGTCTAACACAGTCCTGCTGTGATGTGTAATGAGGACACACTGTAAAAACCCCATAACCAAAACAGCAGACTCTGCCTGCAACTAGAGGTTGATGAGTCTGCAAAAAACTCTGTTCCCTTTGGAAGACAAAGGCTCAACAGGCACAGAGTGCCCTTGAGGATTTGCCAGGGTGACTGCTCCCATGCTCAGATCCTCGGGGGACCTGTCACTTGCAATTCCACAATGGATTTCATTGTGGAAAAGGTTCTGGGGAGGCAGCAGCTACCCATGGAGAACTTGCACAACTCATCTCTCTGCCAAGACTAGCTTCCTGACAGAGGTGTAGCTAAGAGGAGCTGTAGTGTGATGACATGAATGGTCTTGAAAGTCAGAGGGGAGATGTGGCCCATCAACTCCAATTACCTTCACTGCAGGTGCTTAATCCCTCTTGCTGTGTGGATATTATTTGTTTAGTTTTTCAAATGACTTCTCTCTGATTCCCAGTCCCAAGGGGTGTTGATGTGTATTAGGTGTGTTACTAGCAAAATGCTCTGTATATGAAACCTACCGTAGTTCATCTAATTTGGGGATGGACAACTCCATCAGGTTTGTATCTGCTGCTTGCTTGGTGTGAAAAGTGGCTTGTCCTTTTCTCCTGCATGTTGCTCATTGTTTTTTTTCCCCCCTTAGAACGAGTTTTACCCACACTCCCCAATCCTTTTCCAGGTCAGTATATGTTCTGTGTTGAAGTAGCTCTTTAGCTGGGTCATTCTCCATCATCCTGAAAAATGCTCAGAGCTAGGGATGGGCAAAACAGTTCAGAAATGCAGGAAAGTAAGGGATTTCCTTTCTCATCTACATGTCGTTTGGTCCCTCCTGCTCACCTTCTTCATCCTTCCCCTTCCTCCTTCTCTTTTTAGAAAACCAATCAACTAAACAGCAGTTTGAGCCATGACATTGTGTCCTCAACCAGGTCTGGACAGTGTCCAGTGAAGTTCAATTGGTCTGGAGATCTACTCCTAATATATATTCCAGCCCTAAGCTGTTTTTGCCCACCTGTTCTGATTTGGATCAAAAGCGTTAGGAGAACTAAAATTTTGGGACAGGTGAGAAGCTAAAAATTGTCCTCTGCCAGGAGGTTGTTGGGGGTTTTTTTTCACTCTACTTGTGCAAACTATTCACAGTGAATCACTTTGTTTTCTCCTTCTTCTGTCACCCATCCTCAAGTCTGCCAGTCACATAGTGCAGTGTTTGAGGCAGAGGGCATGAAAAGAGGTGCATGGTGAGGTGTTACTGTCTGCTTTATTCCAAGGGGAGAAGGTATGAAGGCAAAACAGGGTCTGAGTATTTTTCCTGTCTCTGTACTGCCCAGTGATGCCTCAAATCCAGGCACAGTGGCCCCGACGTCTACACAAGACATGGGGTTCTATGTGACTTTGAGATTCTGAAAAAGCACATTTCCAGAAAGGGCATTTCCAGAAAGCAGGCTACAGCATTTGGAAGCAGTGTATGAAACTAAATCATCAATAAGGCAGCCAGTCCCTGTGTTCACTTAAAAATATCTTGGCCTAGGGCTCCTTAGTATTTTTGTTTTACTGCCATAGGATGAAGATGCACTCAACTCCTGGGATGTTCAGAGGCCTAAATAGTTAATGTCTGTGCAGAGCTTTGAGGTAGAGTGTTATTACCAACACATGTTGTTTTACAAAAGGGCACCTACCCAAGTAAAGCACCTGCAGGTACTCCCATGAAAAGAACAATAAATGGTGGGTGTTACACCAGCTCCCTTTAACTGCTCTGCCGTTTTCGAATCAAGCTCTGCTCTTGGCAACTTACTCAGGCTCAGGATGTAGTCACAATTGCCTATTTAAAAGGCAAATCCACAAATACAATTAAAGAAAAGTACCTGCAAAAAAAGGAAGGGGGGTGGGGAGAGAGAGAAGTCAAGCTACCATTAAAATTAAATCCCAGAGAGTGATTTGTAAATAACATTCAAGGAGCTGAGAAAAGGAGTAAAGTAGGCCATTGGGAACCTAGTGTGGAAAAATAAATCCAATTAAACACCATTATCGTGTGTATAGCAAATGAAACTTGTGCTTGGATATCAAATTAAAGTTGCTGAGGCTGTTTAGGATGTAAGGTTTTGAGGAGTTTTCCCATTTTGGGTATTCTTTTTTTTTTAAGCAGACTTTTCAATGACAAATATTTTTGTCTGATGGAAAACCCAGGGCTCTTTGTTTTTATGATTATTTTTATTATATATCCTTAAATTCCACAGGCAGGCAGGCAGTGTTAATTCTTTTCATAGCCAGCTCTGTTTACAGCTGGGTTTGAATTAGTAGCCCATTAAGCTAAAAGATAAAGCAAAAACTGCAAGTGAGCAAGGCCAGGATTTCCATACCAAATACCCTTCCTAATCAAGCCACCAAGGCCATCCTGCACTGCTTTAGTCAGTCCTTTAAAACACTTCCCCCTCTGTCTTTGAAGTTGCTTTTTTTTTTTCCTTTTACTACTCCCCAGTCTCCTGAGATCATCTGGAAGGACATCCTGGTGTGACATCACTTCTGTGAGGAGTCTCCAGGAATTTGTGGTGCCAAATGCTGGGATATCTCCAGTGACTCAGGACAGGCAAAGATGATTTTGCAGGGGGGAAATAGAGTTTAAATACTCTGAAATTCATTTGTTCTCTGAAGCCCCTACCAGCTTCTCCAGTGTGGGCATTCAGCACAGATATTGGAGCTTATCTCAACATTTGCTTTTACTCTGGTGTTCACCTTCAAAGAAACCTTAGGCGTAAAATTTTCTTGTTAGACCTTTTTCTGTCTATGAGTTGATGTTCTGAGATGGAGTCCTCAGCTCTCAAATAAGCCTCTTCTCAGTGACCAGAATCACAGCCTCCTCCCTCATTCTTCCTCAAATTCCATTTCTCATAAGCCTCAGTAACACTTCCCTGCCTTGTGGGGTTTGGAGCATTAATTTAAAAGGAAGGTGTTTTGAGATGGAGAGCACTGTAATCATGCTGAGCATTGCTATCATTAGTTAGCTGCTATGAAAACATCTTGCTTTCTCGTGGGCTGGAGACTCAGAAGAAGCCCATTCAACTAAACACATGGGACTTGAAATTGATAAAGCAAGTTTCCTAAAAGGCTGGCGGAGCCCAGCTGATTCATCTCTCAACACAATTGTCCCTGGTGAATTTTCCAGTCCTCCTGATTTTGCAGCTGGGCACTCCAAATGCCCTGAAATATCTTCTGGGATGATGCCACATCATTGCATCTTCTGGTCTGCATTGTAACATTACATTATAATGGGATAACACAAGACCTTGTCGTCACAAAGGAGGCCTTACTGCATCATCAGGTGGCTTTTCAAAATAATTTTATTCTGGAAAAGGAGAATTTGCTCATTCCACACCACATCTGCCAACTACAGGGCAAGTGAGGTCATTGTTGAACCTCAAAGGGGTCTGTCACAAGTGATAGACCATCAGGACTCCATCTCTGTCCTCCGTTGTCCCTTGCCCTCAGCCCTTCGAACCTAGACTCCCTCCTCCGTGATTAGCTCCTAGTGTCCAGATCAGAATGGCTTAGCCAGACTGATGAGCTTCAAGACCTTTGAGTCTTCTTGTGATGAGGACTTACCACAGATTAACCAACCAGGGGCTTTCTTGGCATGGTTAGCTTGAATGCCCTGGGAGCTCTGCATGGGAGATGCCGTGTTTCCTAGAGAGCAGCACGTCCAGAACTGCCTGCGGGGCATCAAGAGTGACAGTCCTTGGGGCCTGAGCAAAGTCCAGCCATGGCCATCAACAGGGTGGCAAAAGATTTATAGGAATAATATGTTAGTAATTGGAGGAGGGGGAGGGAAAAGGAGAATGAGCAGTCCTGTCTTTCTGCCAAAGTGAGCACTGATCGGAGAATGACCCTGTCTGACTGTAGATTGTAGCTAGTCTCCGTTTAGCTGTAGCCTGTGTAGCTGTGATACCTGTATTGTCACTAATGCCTTCATCAGGTGGGTGGGAGCTGGGGGAAGGGAGAAAAGAGATGTTCATTTGGGTCTGATGACCAGAGTGGGAAACAGAGAGCATCATTCTTTCTCATAGGCTCTAAATTCTCTTCCCTCCCTATGGAGGTCCTAGCTGTGGAGCAGAGAGCTCTTCTGTTGCAGTGGTCTCCTCCACCCGTCCCTGCTCCCCTTTTGCTTTCTTTATTGCATGGCCCTGTCAGTCCTGCTGAGCAGGCAGCTCTCATGCCAGCAATGGTCTGCTTTGGCCAAAGGATGAACATCTGAATATTTCAAAGCTAAGGAGAGAAGCATGGGGGGATGCATCAGAGAGTACAGACTGTAAAGGGCTAACATGTTATGGGGGTATGCTGACTAGGCAGTGGTGTGGGAGCAGTCCATAGAAACCAGCCCTCCCAGTACAGTGTGGCCATCTGAAGAACCCGTCCATCTCTGGAGTCCTCTTCACTAGGGCCAGTAGGTGCTTTCTCAGCTGGGCTGCAAGAAAGGGTCAGTACAAACCCCAAGCCTTTGAAGCCTTTGAGACAAACTAGTTGGCAGAGCTGGGGAAACCACACCATAGCCAGTCTTGTCCTATCGTGACCCTGACGTACAAACTACCAGCAGAGAAAAATAATGGCCACAGGGACCAAGCACAGGAGGGCATGTTGGAGCCATGTGTATGTCTGGTATTTCTATAAATACTCAGTCATTCAGGGGCCATAGTTCCACTGTGCTCATCACTCTGCAGTGATGTGTGCCTGACTACTTGGAGCATGCCTCTCTTTTCCCTGAAAGCTGTTTGAGCCTTGGGCATCAGCACTTGATAACGCCCATGACCCTGGGCAGGAAGCACAACTCACAGCATTCCTTGCTTCCCACCAACAACTGGAAAATCCAGACAGATTTTCCAAAGAGCTCATTCTCCATTTGGTGAGTGCAGAAGGATGCTTGGGCAGGCCAAACTTCTCTGGCTGCTCGGGGTCAGTGTCCATCCCTGCCAGGTCTGCAGGCACTGAAGGCTGGGACCACACTGGATGCCAAGCCTGCATGGCTTTCAGACCGAGGGAACAGGGGCAACAAGACAGAGTGAAGGCAGAAGGCCAACATCATATTACTTGTTTCTTGCTATTTCATAAGTACCAGGCAAGGGGTTGCATTGTATCTTATTTTGACCATGTGGTTAAAAGTGAAATAAAATCAAAGTGAGAGGTGACGATGGTGTCTTCCAAAAGGGGTAGTAGATATATAGCTGGAAACAGCAACTTAGGGAAAAGAGAAATGCCAAGAATTATTTCTACTACAGCTACTAGTATTGCTTGGTGGATTTTTCTGGATAGCAACAGACAGTTTCTGTTTGCTGAGATTGCTTAAAAAAAAAAGAAAACCCAGCCTGCTTCTTCCCAAAAAAAGCATAAAGAAACCAGCTTTCTTGAAGAAAAAATAGAGACACAGGGGGAAAGAGAGAGAGAAATGTCTTTATTGCTTGATCAGTTTCTGTACTTTTTGTTCATTAATTTTAATTTAGATTGATTTATTCCAAAATGAACCCTTGGTTGCATATATTTGCATAACCCTTTCCAGTAGTAATGCTGTAGAGAATCCAGCAAGTGAGGAAGAGCAGCAGGAGAGGGTAGGAACTAAGACTGGAAGCCCCTGGAGGATATTCCTCTGAGCTGGGGCCTTGCACGGGGATAGGGAAGGCATTTCAAGGTCTGTTTCGTCACAGGTGTGGCTTTGCATGCAAAACAGAGGTTGGGGCACAGCAGTCAGATGGGAGAGTGAAGGTTGGATGAAACCAGTGGGGAGGGGGAAAACCACACAACTGCACTACAGAGATTAGAAACAAACCCATGGAAGAGCAACTGCTGTGGAAAATCAGTTGTCCGGCAGGGACACTGATAGTGTCAGTGGTGTAGTGTGGACAGATTGCCCTGCAGAGCAGAGCTCAGGCCGGCTATAACCCTCCTGAGACAGATATTCTCAGCCCAGAGGATACTCATGGCCTGATACCATCTCTGTGTTAGAGGAGTTTCTGAAGCCATCAACTGAACCTTCCTCCTTAGAGACGATGAAGGCAACTTATATCCACTGTGCCTAAATCCTTGCTCTCTCCCTCTCGATCTCCTTACTTCTCGTGTGGAGCTGCCAGCCAGTCTGATTGGGACCAAAGTGGGGAGGGCAGCGAGGAGGAGGATGAAGAACAGCCACTGTTGTCTTGATGTAATCCTTATGCATGCAAAAAAATTCCTTCCATCCCTGAGAGAAAATGACCAGAGTAATTCCCACCTTCATCCTCCTCCTTCCCCTTCCATTTCCAGTGTAAAAGCACTCAAGAACTTGCCTAACAAATTGGTCTCCCCTCTGGTTACAGTCCCAAGTGAACAGTCTCTCCATTCACTAACCCATGACGGTAAGTCGGTTTGGGAAGCAGCAGGTTTATCTTCCCAGCCCAGGCATTGCACCGGGCCCGCTGGTGAACCGGTTGCCATTCAGTGTCTGCTCTGCTGTTGATAAAGCACATTACACATGGCTGGGCTTGCATGATTAATACAGCTGTCTAAGCGCTCTCTCTAAAAACAAAAACAACCGGGAGACGGGAGGTGTGGGATTTGGGAGGGAGTGGGGTGCACAGGGAAAAAAAGTCAACCATTCCAAAGAAATCAGGCTTGCAGAAAAAGCTGAGTGCTCCTGGCAGGCCTCAGTTCCCGTGGGCAAGGAGGTCTGTCAGCAGAGCTCCCCTGCAAAAGGAGAGGTCTGGTGGCAAGGGGAGCAAAGGAGAAATGCGCTTGGCCCTTTCCCAACCACCACCTGCATGTCCCTCTGCATCTGGAGAATGAGTGCATGGGCAGGAGCAAGGGGTGCAACAGGCCATGGAGAAGGACGTGCTGTATCCAGCACAGCTTCAGTGCGGTCTGGCCAGGCAGCCTCTGTGGTAGGTGTTACAGACATGCATGCTCACTGATGGAGGAGGACACTCCTGAAACAGGTCACCTTGTGCACTGTGCGCACACACCCCGTGCTTGGAGGCACATCCCACAGTCACTGAGCAATTTCCAGACACCCTAGAACATCTAAAGGATGAACCGAAGTGGCTGCAGGCATCTTTTCCATTTTTACTCAACCAGCTGAAGGCCATCTCAGCTGCCTCTGTAAGCTGTAGTAACTTTCCCTTTTTTAATTACTGGTCTGTGAATGGGCTGTGGGAAACCACTAGGGCTTTCTGCTCCAGCTTTCCCCATGCCTGGGCCACGCATTAAAGCCATGCTTAGACTGTTAGGGCATTAAGGTGACCAGGATTCTCACTCTGGAATTGCACACGCATACACACATCCATACTTGGATAAGAACTACAGGTGACACAATATTTACTTAGACCACACGCTTTAGAGACATACTGTGTCTGTGGGCCCAGCTTGACCTCTGTGAAATCTCTAATTCACTGAAATGCCACGAAGCACACAGGCTTGTTTATAGTTTTCTCGTGATACGTGTCCCATACTTGTTGTTGTTCACAAGCAGCTCTTGACAAAGATTAGCTGAAACCTCCTTCTGGTTTGTTCCACTGCTGGGCAAGAAGGGATGGGGACAAGGGTTCGTTTCCTCTAAGTTCACTGCAAGGGAGACCCCAGAAAGGAGTGGTGGCCCTAAGAAGATCTCAAGGACAGGTGGGGGGACACTGTGCTGGAGGTACTAGAGGAAAAGGATAGGAAGGGCAGAGGCAGCAATACAACTGGATTTCAGTACCAGAGCAACCTCAAGCATGCTGGTCATGCTCCACCCCAGTTTAGTTCTCCTTCTGCTCCAGTTTCCTTTCCAGTCACCCTCGTAGTGTTCCTCTCTCTTAATTCCCACTCACAGCCACTCAAATCTTTCTCATGCCAAATATCCAGCAAAGCTTGTGGAAAACCATAGCAAGGATGAAGTGGGTATAGGCTGGTAAAAATGCTGTAAAAATTTTTCAGGAGGTTCCAGAGTCGGCAATTAGCAAACCTGCTTCCTAGGGCTGTATGTGCTCTGGGTGAGAGGGGCTATGCTGTTTGTTACCTATTGAGACAAGAGACTGTGTGCTGGTGTCACCTTTGGTCTGCTGTGCCATACACGTGTGCTTGAGAGGTGAGCAGGGAAGGGATTGCTGTGCCCCAGGAAAGTGAAAAGCAGAAAAAGCTTATCTTCCCTGTGACGGGCCCTGAAAAAGTCTGTATTTTTTAGATGTTTTGCTTGTAGGATGAGAGACTTCAATGAATGGTTTGAAGACAAAGCAGTTTTAAATAACTGATTTCGTAGCAGTAGTTTGCCAAATCTCCTCCAGCTGCTGGGGGAATGGAAAGTGGGGGAGAACTATTTTTCAGCTGTGAGAAAACCTTGGAACTTTTTGATATCTACAGGACAGATCTGGTCATGAAAGATCTGCGTAACTTTGCAACATAGGTGGTCTTCTAGCCACCACCAGCCTTGCTGGTCAGGATAACAGATCAGTTCTAGACTAGGAGTATTGTTAACCAGCTCCAGGATAAATGATGTAAGCAGCCAGCTCTTAAACACCACAACTTTCTCAGAAAGACACTGAGAAATACAATTTCAGGGATGTTCTCTAGACCTCGGGGAAGGATGGGTGCACTGCATTACAGAATGAATCTTCACTAAGACATGAGGTATGACAGATGAGTACTTAGTACACCATGAATGAGCTCCAAAACACGGGGAAGAACTGTTCAGTGCTAAAAAAGCATGAGAAAATTCTGAAATACATTAAATCATGTGCTGAGATTGATAGACACCAGAGACATTTCCTTAATCTTGTTGGAGAGTTGCTGGAGGGCATCCTCCCTAGTTTACACAGTGGTACTTCCACCTCTAGAAAAGCCAGCCTATTGCCACTGCAGTCACAGTCAAGTTTTAATTACAGGAGCAAAACTGGTAGTGAGAATGGGATACAAGCAGGTAATGAACAAAATAGTTTCAACATTGAGAATGGGGAGTGAAAAATCATGTCTTCTTCTCAAAGGGGAAGCGGGGGACACAGGAAAGTAGTGAGAAAAAAGCCCCAAATTAACCTTAGTAAGTAGAAGCTGCTAATCCCTAAAGCCTCAGAGTAGAGTGTAAAGCCCTGGAAGAAAGAAATTAATAACTTTCAAAGTATGACCTTGAAAATGGAATTAACAGTATTCCTCCCTTTTAAGCCTTCATGATAATAAAGATTTCATCTTCTGAAGCCCTGGCAAGAGAGTCAACAGACTAGAAAAATTACTTCCTGCAGAGGAGCTGGCAAGTGTAAAATGTAAGACCCCTCCAGGCCCCAGGGAGTGGGATGACAGAGAGAGTATGGTGCACATCCCCTTTCCCTTACACCTTCTCCTTTAAAACTTTTTTTCATTCCAGCCTCATTTTTGGTCCTTTTCTTTGCTCAGGAAGCAGGACTCAAGCCTTCACTGTAAGTAGAGTCAGCCTGTCAACAGCATGGAGCCCAGAGTCGCTCAGGGTGGAGAGCGCTTGGGAAAAGAGCAGGCCAGCTCTACTTGGTTTGCCATCACTCCTTCCTTCTCATCACAGACAAGTCCTCCTGGCTTGTCCCATGCCTCACTTACATATGGAAACTCATGGGGGCTGATTGTCCTCCTATACCAGGTTTTACCTTGCATTCTTTGGTGCCCTTTGAAACTTTTTCGTGGGCTCTCCTCCATCAGCACTGCAGATATGTCAAGCCCTGGATTCTTGTTAATGTAAATAAGAGAAAAACTGGCACCTGCTCTCTCTTTTCCTATCTCCATTTTGGTTTACTCAGATGATGGAACCCAGGGCCCAGCAGAATATTCTAGATTGGTGAATGTGGATGTGAAACATGTAGATGGATGGGTGATCTGGATGCACCAGAAATGCATCTGCTTTCTGCTTGCATCTCAAATGACCGTTTTTAAAGGCATATGTTGGGAATCTTGAAAGGCATAGGTTCAATTTCTGCTGGTGGTGGTGATGTTGCTCACAGTGTTTGGAGGCATGTGTCTCTGCAACCAGGAGGCCTTGTGGGTTTGCTTACGAGTCTGACCCAGTCTGCCTGTTCAGCAAAGGTTACATGGCATGGCACAGCCTTTACTCCCTCTTTCTTACAGGCCCCGTCAGGGGTGCTATAAGTGTTGTAAAAGGGAGGTGGAAGGAGAGAAAGGGGGAATATCTGTGTGGAGGAAGTAGAACAGGATAGAAACTTTACCAGTACTCCCTGCAGCCTCTGCTTCTTGCTACTGTAGTGGATAGATGTCTTGCTTTTGATGGGAATGATCAACCAGCTGATCAGATCACAGACTCACTAAGGTTTTAAAAGACCTCTAAGATCATCCAATCCAACTGTCAACTCATCACCACCATGCCCACTCAATCATATCCCTGAGTGCTACATCTACATGTTTCTTGAACACCTCCAGGGATGGTGACTCCACCACTTCCCTTGGCAGCCTGTTCCAATGTCTGACCACTCTTTTGGAAAAGATTTTTTTCCTAATATCCAACCTAAACCTCCCCTGCCCCCACAAGCGGTTTTACTGAGGATACTGCTGCACAGGGATTGCAGAGAGGTGCAGGTGGGTGGGGATCAGATTCTGCGCCGCAAACACATGGCCATATTGATCTGCCTCAGACCCAAGTGGCTCAGAGCACGCAGAGCTGGCACCCATTCTTTAGCGTGGTCCCGTGGGGGCTTTGCAGTGCAGGACCCCAGTGTTGTCCCAGAGCGGGGTTGTTACCTGGTGTGCAGACACCAATATACACACAGAGTTGAGGTATTGTATTTATTTCCTGTTTGTGCAGATATGGGTGCTGGGTGGAGTTTGCAAAACTTCACACATTTATGCATAATTGATAAGCTTGTTCCACCCGTTATACATATGCATTGCTATTGGACTTTGGGATTGGCTCAAACTTCTCTTGCTTACCTTTTAAGAGTACAGTAGGCAAAAATTTCACAGTGTGTGCTCTAATATTGGGGGAAGGGGCGGGGGGGGTAAGTCTGTTCAGTCTCTAATTGCGTTGGTGGTCGTGATCTCATCCTGCTGCATTTACCTTTCCCCCAGAATCTTGCTGGCTTTATTCTTCTCAGGCAGTTATCCAGCTTTTGGTACCTTCTAGGGCAGGGTGTTCTCCTTTTATCAGTTTTTTAGCTCCTTTTCAAGGGCATGGTCGTTAGTAAGGCCTGCATGGTTTATACAAAGTGAGTGGACTTGCAGCGGCTAAAGACAACGGGCCGGGCCGGTTATATTGTGGAACAGGACGCAGCTGGGTAGAAAATTCCGGTGTTTGCTGTATATCACCAGGGTGAGCCCCGAATTTCGGTTTTTCTTGGCCTTCGGCTGCCACCTCGTGGGGAAGAGGCGGTTTGTCA
>NW_010336373.1:0-3432 GCF_000700745.2 Antrostomus carolinensis | reverse complement strand
CGGGGGTGGGTGCCAGCCAGTGGGTCTGTGCCGGGGACCCAGAGGGTGGGTGTTGTACAGACCCCTCACATGCTGCTCCTGCCCTCTCCTGTACCTGTTGGCATCTGAGCTTCACCTGGCACCGCGTCCATGGCAAACATGAGAATCCCCACTTGTTCTCCTGTAGTTCTGACCCACGCTGGGACTGACTCCTTGCCTTTGCATTCCTGGTGTTAGCTCCTTCTTCCCATAAACACCATCATTCCCCTGTACCTGCCTCTCTCCCACCATCTCAGCCTCTCTCCCACATTCTCATCCTCTCATCCCCTCTCCCATCTCATCCCACCATCTTCCCTGTGCCTCATCTGGGTTTAATTTCCATTCTTCATCTCTCCTTCTCCCAGTACCTGTTCTTGTTACCTGTCCAACCGACATGCTCACATCAGCTCCTACATTTCCCCATCCTCACCCTGGCTGATGTCTCCTCTTGCCCTCTTCAGTGTCCTGAGCTGAGTGTGCCCATATTGCCATTTCCATTGAAGACCTTCCCTGGTATTGTTTCCTGTGCTGTAGCCTTGTGTTAGTACAAGTATAAGGCTCATCATATCGCCTCAGTCCATACTACCCACTTCTTAGATCCCTCACCACAGCAGCCTTTTCCTGTGCTTCTGACCTGATCACCTCCTCTTGCAGCCCCCAACCCCATATGGGCACTATGGGCTTTGAGAGGCCAATGCCAGCCAGGAGGCAGGGCAAGTACAGGGCTACCAAGCAGCTTTCTGAGGCTGTGTGTTGCAGTGCCTTGTAACACTATAAATTCAAGACTTGAAGGCAGGGAGAAAAAGGGCCTTTTTATTCATCCCACAAAGGTCAGACCTCAAAAGTCTGTTCCCCTCTTGGTGATTTCTGCATCTAGCCTCATCTCTGCAGGTTGAGCCTGTGCCACGGAGGATATACCACTGAAATCTCAGTTGCTTAGGCCTTGTGGGATGTCATACCAAGTCCTGTCACGACTAAACTGTGCTCCCTTCAGCTGCCTGGGTAGCATCCACCAAGGGCTCAGTAATAGCTATGCTCCAGGTTTGGTGGGGAGACTTGCAGCTCTGCAATTCAGGACTTGGGCATTCAGTGGCCACCAGTCTCTTGACACTGGGTAGCTTTGTTCTTAACAGTTTACGTGACAAAAAGCTTATTTCTCTCTTTCCAAGGGAGATGGGAACACACCCCAGCTAATTCTTCCCACGCTGAGCAGTATCCTCAGCCTGGCTGTCCTGTAGCCAGCAGAGGAGACTCCAGAGCAAGGAGTGACCGAGAGAGTTTTAATCTACCCACTTCAGGCAGCAATTAGTAACAGGCAGTGTGCCAGGCTTTCTGCTAATGCCAAGGTCCTAAAGTCACAGGAGAACATAACTCTGAAATTTAATGTGTGGCCATAATGTCACTGCTGGCAGCTGACTGCCACTGCACTCCTTAAAAGTTGAGGGAGGTTGTGGATGTGGAAGTCTTCACACAGTCCAGAAGTGACTGGACAAGTTCATGGAAGAAAAAATGAACCTGTCAAGGATTGCAGTTTCTGCTGGCTCAGGATGATCCTGAAGCATCTGAGGCAGGCTGATATGATGCCATGCTAGCCATGTGCTCCCAGCTGGCCCTCCCAGCACCTACAGGGAACAGGACTGAAGGTTAGACAAGACCCTTGGACTGCCCCAGTAGAGTTGGTCTTTTCTTGTGGTATACTCCTCTCTTTTGAGGAATAGAGCGCTCTTGGCTTTGCAATCCTGCTGTAGTTTGCTGTGAACGTAAGCAGCACCCTGCTTATACCCTTTCCCTCCATCATCTCACCCAAGCTCCACCACCTTTCTTGCCGTGTCTTTTCCTCCACCTTTCACAGCAGTAAGAGCAGTTCATGAGCCATGACACACACATATACAAAAATGCATTAGAGATATACCATTACCCATGGCCTCTATGGTGACCCTGGGCTAGCCTAGATTGCAGCTGTCTGAGAAGGAGCAAGCGTAGGAAGCCCAGTTGTGCTCTGCCAGTTGTATGGGGGGGACTAAAATCTCTGAGGGGCCAAAGCACTGACCCACTGAGGTGTTGCCCAGAAAGTAATTCAAGATGTGGGAAGTCTGTGGGGACCCCCTTGCCAAGGGCGTTGAAAGTAGATAGTTTTAACTGTGTCCCTGTTTACCTCCTTCTGAAAGACCCAACTCTGCACTGTTGAAAGGCTCTGAGCCAAAGTATCAGAGCAGAAAAATGTTCCAAGGGACAATCACTGGCTTTCTTTTTTTTTAGTGATTAAAATAAACCATTTTTCTTCCTCAAGCCTTTTTCTCAGGCACAGCAGAAGTATTTTGGCTGTTTCTCTTCCACTGAAAAAAAGTAAAATCAGCCCAATGCAAACACCCAGCATGGGATCATTCCACCTGACCTGTTGATGCTTGTAAAGTGCTATGCAAACAGGGCCTTATACTGGGGGAGGTCAGGCAACCTTAGCAGTAGCAGGTGCCCCTGGCTCTGCATATGAGGTTGGTGGAGCTCTCACACCACCACCTGAGCAGCACCCTGCTTGTGAGAGCATGCAGCAACTCTTCTCCTTCATGCTGTATGGAAGGGTGTGCCTACAGGAGGGTGAGGCACCAGGTGAAATTACTGAAGGACCTCTCCACCCCTTCCTCATCCCCACTCGAAAATAAGGACATGTCCTCCCTGATGTGTCAGGAAAAGACCCCCTGGAGCCTTTTTGTGCAAGGCTGGTGCATGGGGCAGTTATGTGCAGGTGGGTCAGAGCAGTGAGGTCATGGTGGCACAGCTCTATTTTTCCCATGGTTAAATTTAAGGACACAGCTAGAGTTACTTTGCCTTGGAGAGAAAGGTGGGATGGGGGAGCCCATGGTCCCTTTCAACTTGGAGAGAGCTGCAGCTCTCAAAATCTTGACCAAGGCTGCCTTGTGCCCTGACACCAATGCTGGAAGTGTGGCATGGACAAACCCTTGGCAACACAGGGCACAGTGTCCCGTGAGGCTGTTGCAGCACAGTTAGGCACCATGGCAGGGGTCCACCTGCATCTGCACTGGCTGTCTCAATGCCTCACCCTTTGGAGCAGGGAAGAGAAGTGAAGTTGTTTTGCCCGTGCCAATTTTCAAGTCTGTTCCTTCTTGATTTGATTCACATGCTCTGACTTGGTCAGCCGTCTGGGGTCTGGGGTTTGCTCAGGGTTTATTTGTGAAATACTGCCAGATATTCGTATTAGCTCATTATCAGCAGAAACCCAATTTCCTTCCCTGGCTGCGGTGCAAGAAACCCCCCTCGAAAGCTACTGCGTGGTCACGAACGTGGCAGCGCTGCCAAATTGCCGGGGAATGGGTAGCCCGGGAGATGAGCTTGCAGAGCAAATTCCCAGGGCGCAGGCTGAAGGTTAGGAAGGTGGGAGACCGCCGGGAAAGAGCC
>NW_010336372.1:0-13549 GCF_000700745.2 Antrostomus carolinensis | reverse complement strand
ATCCCTAATATTCTGTGATTCTGTGATACATGAGATACTGTTTAAAGTTATTGCTAGCCCTTCTCTTAGAGGGAGGAAAGCAGGCATGGTGGTAGAATTTAAAAGGGTAACATTAGTTACTGTATGAAATTGTCCATGTAAAATTCTTTTTAAGTTTATTTCTTCTTTTTTTTTCCAAAGTCATCCAAGGCTCTCTAAGTAAGAACAACTTACTCAACTTACAACAACAAGAGAGCTCAAAGATTTGCTGGTTTAAGCAGTAAACTGCCTGTGTACAGATAAGAGCAGCTCACCTGTGTCAAGTCTCCAATCCTGTCTGACCATGAATGGTGTGGATTTTTGCATGGCTTAAAGAGCAAACAGCAATCAGCTGAGATATCAGCTTCATGGGGTTTTTTTCATAAAAATATAGGGAAGCCAACTGCAGCAAATATCACACCTTAAACAGGACACCTCTTCTCTAGCTCTCAAAGTCTGCAGTAACCAAGCCTATTAATAATAATGGAATAAAAGTTCTCTACACATTTTTTCCCCCCTCAATGCTAAACTAAAAAGACAGACTGAGACTCCAGTCCTCACTGCATATAGAGTTGTAATATTTGTGTTCTTGCTGTGGCTCTTATATCCAATAATAAAAATGTCAAACATGAGCACACACTTGCCTAGGTAAGATTTAAATCCATACCTCTATCTAGCCAGAAGTTAATAGCCTAACATTTGTTTTCCCATGATTCATGGGGTTTCAGGAATTGTTCGGATGTACTAGGAGGGGCGATGAAAGGCCTAGTAAAATAAGGGATTAAGAAAACTCTCAGTACACCAAGACTTGAAAACACAGAGCTATAATTACAAGCCTGAATATCCACAGCTGATCCCTAACCTCAAACACTCCTTACACTCCCACTCCATGAGTCTGCACTAGGGGAAAAAACATCTTTACTGTGGCCTTATTAAACAAACATTCCTTGTACTTGTTTTAAAGGTTCTGCTAGTTTAACCTGTTTATATAGGAAGAGTCAGATCACGACATTACAAAATCAGAGCACTAACTACCTCAAAGTCCTCAAGTTGTTCAGATTTTCAGAGGTCTCACCACTGGTTTTTTGCTGAATTGTTCCACGAAGGGAATTGCAACAATATTCACCTGCTATTTGACATTGGCAACTCACCACTCCCTCAAACAATTGCTGAGATTGCTTTATCCAGGAATGTATACTAGAAATTGTTCCCTGAAACGTCCTGACCAAACTGTGGATGTCTCAGTGTATTTGGTTTATGATATTGCTAACAAATTGTCAAAGAGGTCAAGCTGGTTACTGTGAAATAAAAGCTTATATTCAAAAGCAGTGCCTTTCAAAAACCAGAAGTATTTTCTATGTCTAAGCGATTTTCTTCTAAGCTTTACTGTGACACCAGTCCAGCTATGAATTCTTTAAGGCAGGAGCTCAGATTAACAATGATGCCAGCTGAGATAGCCAAGTATGAAAGTAACGTGGATTTAAAAGCTCAAATTTTGCCAGTTTGGGAAGGTTTTATTCCAGTCTCTATCTTCGATATCAATCATGGAGGGAGAAGGAATAAAAAAAAGGAATCAAAATACTATTCTGATTGCGTGCACACAGTGGATGGGACAAGAAGCATCTCAAACTGTAGTAACAAAATACCAGGCTAGACTTTAACATTTTGCTGGCAAAGCCAAGTAAGCTCTGGAATAGGTGCCTGAGGAGGTCTCTACATCTCCCCGTACCCACTAGATCCCTTGAAGAAGGTTAGACAAGGTTAGACTCAAGAGACAGTTGGCTGTGACTTGGGGAAAGCAGATGAACTAGAGGAGTGAGTTTCAAAGTTTCACTTTCTCCCTCCTCCATGTTCTGAAGAAGACACATCTAGGGACACATACACAGGTACATTCCCAGCCCTATACATTCTATGGCCCCATTTGAAGAACCATAAAACTATGTACCTCTTAAATACTGAAAAAGTGCTGAAAAGGACTTTATTTGCCTAACGAACAGTTATCTCACGTGGAAGATGCACTAAAGGGAAAATAAGAGAAAAAGACTACACAAACCTGTTCCCATCTATGTTCTACTGAAATGAAACAACTGTTAAGGGAAAATCAAGAAGGGTTCAGCTCAAAACCTCTTTTGGTTCAATGATTTTGGAATTCTTTGGACAAGCAGGCAAGTGAGGTTCAAATCAGAAGAAGTCAAGACAGAAGCAGTCACTGTTTTGTGAGTTTTATAGCTGGTGTATAAATCCCATTAGGAACCAAGTTCTGTTCACTGTGCATCTTTGCTTTTATTTAAATGGCCTGAAAAATTACAGATCTTTTTCCCCTGACTTGAACTAATATTACTAAAATATTTTGGAGCTACACAGGAAATTTTGCATGTTTAGCTGTTCAATCCATAGGAGAAAAAAACTAATTGCACAACCCAATTCTGTATTAAATGTCCCAGGTCCAAGACACTGTATGTCCACAGGAAGCATTAATTAACACCTTTTATCTCACTTTATCAAAATTGTGATTACCATTTTTCAGTAACTGAAGCTATCAGCAATACGAGACTTCTCACACCTTATGAAATGGAACCTAAATGGCAAAGCCTATTTGAATTTAGGTCAAATGCCAATCTATTGTGAACAGCATTCTCTTTTTGATCCTATATACAATGTCAATATTCAGGGCTGGATTTCCAAGAGAGCTGCACACCAGGGCTCAGCTGAGAACAAACAGGGGCAGCCAAGCACACACAAAAACAAGCCTCTATTCTGGTGCCTAAATGGGAGGTAAATATTCCAGGTAAAAAAAAAAAAGAGACCACAAAAAACTGTGTGCCTGCTTGTTTTCAGAATCATTACAACTTAACAACTCTATGTAGAAATGGTCCACTTTGCATTTCAGTTACTGAAGACATGAGAAGTATTTAAGAAGTTTCCTCTACAGAATAAAAACCACCACAGTTCTATATATTTGTAGTCCAAGTCATTTGAAAGACCTTAATTCTAGCATATTTTGCATATATTAAATCTGTATGCATGCATTTAAAACCTCTCATAAGTTCATAAAATTATATTTTTGTAATGAAAATTTAAAGTCTATTTGAGCAGGAGTACATAAGTTGAAAGACTCAAACTGAAGACCAACATCTTTGGTTGCTGATACAGGAGGAATTTAGAGATAGAATAGGCATTTTATTTTCAAATATGAGACTGGAAATAAAAGAAAAAGAAATGCTGAAACTACCTTGATCTGTAATAATACAAAAACCATTGGCACTTGGTGTTTTTATCTCAGCAACCTGATGCCTTTGTTATGGGTTATTGATATTCCTCCTTTGAACTGCTACTGAACTACCACCAAGCTGTCGGCTCCTGTTCAAATTCTGACCCAGCTGCATCTTTCTTGTTGTGAAGACAGACAAAATAATTGTAAATTGGTAAGTATGGCTGTAGACTGGCAAACTCTAATATTTCAATTACGAGTGAAAGTGAAGAGATTCCTACAAAGGAAACAGAATTGGTAACTTTTCTCACCATACAGATATGATGGTTACAGTGTAATTTAACATATAAACAAACTTTATGAATTGTGAGCTAAATTGTCTTCAAGTCTAAGTCTTCCAACAAACTATACATACCATCAGCCTTTGATGTGCTTAGTTTGATGCAGCAACATGCCAACAATTAATCAGGTAATCACTTCCAACACATCAGAATATAGGAAGGTCTGAATACCAATTTACACAGCATGTATTAGTGCCCCCAATCCCTGTTTGCATTACCAGATATAATAATATCATGATTTTTGAAGGACATTTTTACTACATAAAGGCTACTGCCAATATCCTTATGCCAGGGCTTTTTACCAGAAAAATCCAGAACTTAAACAGTGGCTCATCCAGTAAATACTCACAAAATTAGCCCATGGTTAAGTCAAATGATTTTAGTAGTTTTTCAGAATGAAAATATTCAGATTTTTCCTCAAAATCAAGAAAAAGATCACATTCCCACAGAAACAGTTAACCTCAGGTAAATCTGTTTCAGAGGCCACAGCCCAACACTACTCAGGCCTAGAAATATTCTAAAACAAATTAAAAAAATGTACAACAAGAAAAATAAGTGATTTCCCTAAGCATTTCCATAGCTTGCATAAAGACATCAATTACTAGAGCTTGTCTTCTAAATTAATGATTCACAGTGATGGATTATTCATGCAAGTCGGCCAGCTGAACATTACACTTAGACTCAGGGGAGAAAGTATAGCATGTCTTAATTAACTATATTTTGTATAAGTGGAAGACAGTCAGAAAAATGTTATTTCTCTAGTCAACCAGGTAAAATGTAAGAAAATAAAACTGGTGGTAATTTAACTATGAAAAAATCTTCATTAGTCTCCATAATCCATATTTAAAGTGAACTAGCAAGAGTATGTTGCCTCTAGAGAGCTCTGGAAAATAGTTCCAACTTGCTGTTTTGTTGAATGAACTGATTTGAGATCTGCTTCATGTAAGCAGAGGGCTGGAGCACCTCTCCTATGAGGACAGGCTGAGAGAGTTGGGGCTGTTCAGCCTGGAGAAGAGAAGGCTCCAGGGAGATCTTAGAGCGGCCTCCCAGTACCTGAAGGGGCTACAAGAAAGCTGGGGAAGGACTTTTCATAAGGACAGTTAATGACAAAACAAGGGGAAATGGGTTTAAGCTGAAAGAGGGGAGGTTTAGATTAGATATTAGGAAGAAGTTCTTCACTGTGAGGGTGGTCAGACACTGGAACAGGTTGCCCAGAGAAGCTGTGGATGCCCCCTCCCTGGAAGTGTTCTCGGCCAGGCTGGATGAGGCTCTGAGCAACCTGGTCTAGTGGAAGGTGTCCCTGCTGATGGCAGGGGGGTTGGAACTGGATGATCTTTAAGGTCCCTTCCAATCCAAACCATTCTATGATTCTATGAAAAAAAGATGGAAATTTCATGTTAATATGCTGTTTGCTGTCGTATGCACAACCTCACAAGACTTCAGTGATGGCACAATTTCTTCTTGCAAAAGGATATCAAGTATGTTCACAGCCTCGACTGAAATTCAACTCAACACTGAATTTTTCTATGACTGAAAGATTTATTACCTCAAATAAACTCTAACTGAATGCTGTTTTCCAACGGCCTCCTTGAACGTACATAACATTTACGTGTTGTGTAAGTTTACTGAGGATATTTGTTACTTTGATCAGGACAGTGCCAAATACCTCTACAATGCAAACAATATCTAGGATTTGCAGCTCTTAGCTTTCAAAGTGTTATTCAATCATTGTACTGAAAGATTTACAAAAGGAAAATGGGAAGTCTTATGATAAATGTTACCATTTATCCTTAGAGTAAGTAAAATGAATAATCTAATATCTCTAAAAATCTATACCAAGCTGCTCTAGGATAGCAGAGACCACCACGCTGGATGAATTATATGACCACCTAGTTGCTTGCATGGCTTTTACAGAATATATTAAGGCTGTTAGAAGTATCAATCACATTCAAATAGACTTTTACCTTTTAACAAACCAATACCCAGGCACCTCACACTCGTTGCTGGATTTTGTTTTCTGAGTAGCAAGAGTCTATTTTCATTTTATATTGGAGAAATGCAGGTTAAGTATAGGTTAAATGACTTGCCCACTACCAAAGGATGTAAGAAGTAGGAAGTTTTTTTTCCTTCCTCTTTTAAAACTACCCTGTCCGTTGGTGTTACCTTCTCTCAGCTCCCAGGACAATCCTAGATCCTTTTGAAACAAAAGTTTAATTTTGTCCTTGCTCTCTTGGTGCTGCAGCAATGCTTCTGGGGATTCTTGTAAAGCCCTACAATTCCTAAGGAATTAAGGAGTAACCCAAAGACAGGATAGTTATATGGATAAGGATTAGGAAAGGAGGGTGAATATCAATTCAATCAGTCTCTACCAATCCTGAAATGGCAAATAGTGGGAACACATGTTACCATACATCTTCCTCCACAGGACCTTCACTACAGGTAAAGGTGATACTGGATTAGGTCCTGCTCCTTGTAACAATCCTTATGTGCAGATTTGAATGCACGATGCTTTCCTCTCCTTCCAAATACGAGGTATCCTAGTGTTCTTGTTGAGAAACAACCTTCCATTGCTTCAAGAATGTATTTTCATTGTGACCGAGTGAAAGCTTGGCCTCTTCAAGCTAAAGGGTGTTTTGCTGTCACTTCATGTATGAAGATCAGGTATCAGTGATGTCAAATTCACAAGTGCACTGTGTTTTGATATTGTGTGCACATTTTCCTCCCTCACATTCATATATGAAAAATTACTAATGGCATTTTTCCGCTTCATGCGTATCATCCCCTCAAAATAAATCTATTTACAGTCAATTTGTTTCTTACTCACTTTCATGGATATCCTCTCTATATGCCCTGCTGCTCCATATCCCCCACAATTAGACATTTCTGCTTGCTTGTTTTTCTGGTATTTGTTTTTCTCAGTATCTCCTTGTAGATCTAATATCCTGCTTTCTTTAGTATTTCAACACATCCATGGTAGGGAGAGCAGATGGAAACTGCCACCTACAGATGACGCCAAGTAGCTTCTGTGCAAGTGGAGACACCAAAAGCTCTAAAATCCACATGGGTTTTTGTGCTACCATGACATTTTCTCTGCCTCTGAGATGCTGGGGAAGACTAACCAAAGGCATTCTCCTACAGGACACTGAAAACAAGCATGGTTGTGGCATGCAGTGACCACACAGGTGACAGTGAATTGTGGAGCTGCATTCAGGCATGCATGGTATTTGAGACTTCAGAAACTGTCCCCAGGAAGAAGAAGGAGAACACTCACAGATACAAAGCACTACCAACATTGTTTCAGGCTGCTCAGTCCTATCAGGCATCATCCTTCTAGTCAGAACATTACCTCACTTGCTGAATTCCCAATAGGTATTTAGAGATGCTCTGTACACACCTGCGTCTGTCAGATGAGTGGCAGGAGGAGACATGGGAAGAAGTTATTCATCAGACATTCTCTTGTCTCTGACTTAAAAAAACCAAAATTTTTTAAAGAAAAAAAACATATCTGAACAGGTTCACATGGGGGTGGAATATTTCACAGACCACTGCTATTTTCTGTTCAAACTGGTAGTAATAGAACTACTCCTGCTTCCTCTAAAAAGAAAGCCACAGCTAGAACTCCTCACAGCCCTGCTTCCTTGCAATGGCATTGTCAGATGGCAGAAGTAAGGATGTGGGCAATGCCTCTTGGAATGAAGAGAAGCAAAGATTTGCACGCACGCTGTGCAGGAGCACAGAGCTCCATGGGCACAACAGAGGAAATGCTAGAGCGTGTGGAGGGAGATCTCTATGGTGAGGGCTGGGCACTGAGGAGACTGATAAAACCAGGCGAGCAGATGAGGAGGGAAGGCTCAGTCCTGATGGGATGTAATGACCTAAGGCAAAGGCAAAACATCCTTTCCAGACTTTCACTGCTATTAGTTACAGACAACACATAATTCCTATCCTGTGACACTTAACATCAACATGACTGCAGGATGAAAATGAGATCACAGCACACAAAGACCAAACAGGGTTGAACCAGAAGGGTCCAGCTCTGCATCTCCTACGTTTACAGAGGAAGTGCTAGATGGTTGTTATGTCAACACCTTGCCTTACTTAAGAGATTCTCAGGCACTGCTGTCCTCTTCTTCCCAGCTCCTCAATTTGCAGACCTCCCCTAGTAACATCTTCAGACAGAGAGAAGCAGGAGAACAGATGTGTTCATGAATTCTGTGACTGGACTAATCACAGCCAGAGTCACAGGACAAGGGAAAAAAAGAAGCTGGTCCATAGCACATGCAGTCATGAAACAAGGTCTTATTTTTCATGTTAAACCACAGAGGTGTAGCAGGCACATTAAGCACTAAACTAAAAGTCCCTTTTGTCACCTTCAACTCAAACACCAGCTTTGCAAATATTACCTGAACCTTTATTTCAGAAGTGTGGAGTCAGCTTTGGGTTTTTACTTTTTTAAAGAAAAATAACAAAAAACTGCTGCCTGTAACATTACTGTGAATAAACAATCTTACTTTTTTATTAAAGAGGTTTTTATTCACCATATGTAAGTGCACATGTTTTTAAAGACAAAACAGAATTACTACAGTGTTTTAAAAGTCCATATTCAGTTTAATAAGAGACTAGTTTATTCCTCTTTAGTACTTGTAAGAATCATTAGACATCTTTCAACTCCCACTAATTACTTTGGTTTTGGCAGACATTACTGTTTCCTCCTCCTGCTTTTTTGAATAAATCTGAAATTAACAAGTCAATAAACTGACATATTTACAGTAAAAATAACTTGGCTTCCCTCTCTTCTTCCTCCCACTTCTCATATTTCTCTTTGCAGATGAAAAGGTTATCATTCACCTACAGGCTTTACATATACTTACAGTAATTTGGTCGGGACCCAGGCATCTTTCCTTTACATCAACAGGATCTCAAGTTGAAGATCTGATATTACAGTAAGCTGTTTATGATGCCTTAGGTTTTGATTAATAGCTTTAAGTAGTTTAGAAACTAGAACAAATGCTTTCTTTCAAAAAAAAAAACCCCAAAAAGATATCCAAGAAAGAAAACATGAGTTGCTTCAGTGAACTCAAATTGCTATGTGAAGTACACAATCATTAAATGCTCCAAGAACTGCTTTAATTTAGATGCGGAAAGAAAAATATTTGAAAAGGGCAGGTTTAGTTTACCAATTAAAAAAAGATGTCTTAAATCTTTAAACCTATTTTCTTTCCAATTACAACTTACATAACTGAGATGTCTGGGGAAAACTGGGGCAGCCAACTTTACCTCAGACATTGAAGCAGTCACTGAAAAACGACGTTTTGCTACAGTGTCAAGGAAGGAGGCAATCTCCAGTGGGTAAGTGATGGTGAGGAGTTCAGACAGGCTGTCATTGGCAAAGTACCCACGCTCCAAACATTACCTTGACATGCCAAGGTCAGTTAAAAAAAAAAAAAAAAAATTAAAAATCACTTAAATCACCTTGAAAAGTAGATGTCCAAGTTCTCCAGATTACTTCAAACTTCTAGAGGAGAATCAAGGGCTGGAATGGCACCATGCTCAAAAAGTACCAGATGTAAAATGCAACTAGTGAGCAAGTGTTTGGGCATATTTTCCTATTGCAAAGGCAATTAAAGCCCTTGCTTTCCTGAGGTGTCTGAATTCAGTCAGAATTCCAAAAGCAAAACAAAGCCTTAGATATGTTGTTCAGAAGAAGTTAGAAATGAAATGATAGTTCTCTCTTCTCAGATGAGGAGGTCCCCCAAACCCACTGCACATACAGAAATATGGATAATAAAAATAGATGAAAACAGAAGAGCACAAGAACTGAAGTCCTTCCGAGGTTTGGAGAAATCATTCCTAACTAACAAGTGCTCTTTTTTTTTTTGTATATTTAAGAAATCCCAGTGCAAACACTGTACAGTTTCAGTTTCAATTCTGACAGATTTTATCTTTCTAGAAGCAGCCAATTGTCCATTAGCCCCATCAAGTCACCATGGGTTTAGAACTGTCAGACATACACAGCAGGTTAGAAATAGTTGACATTATTAAAGCAATTATTTGTTTAGATGCAATGGTAAAGGTGAAAGACTGCAGGGCTGAAGTACATAAATAAGTGGAAAGATGTCTTTGAATTAATAGGCTAGCTATTTGGTTAAAACTGAGTACAACCAGTTTAACTTTCTTCTAGACAGACTATTACTTGTCCTTATTGATTCTTCCTGAAAGAATAGTCTCAAGGTCTGAAGAAACAGTTCTCAAGAATTATCGTAATATTTAAACACTCAACTAAACCAAAAAGCCTTTACAACACAGGAGGTCGAATCTTATTAACCCAAAAGCCAGACATGTATTTAACTAGGCTTGTATCAGTAAGAAATGTTCTCTTTTCCCCATCTCACAGCTACAGCTGCTTTGCAATGTTTCTAAAAGACCAAAAAGGATGCAGATAACTCACACAGCTTTTATCACATTAGCCACAGTCTGCAGTTTCCATCATCATTAACTTTGAAGTATATTGAACAAAGCAGAGCATGACCTTACAGTTGATATTTTAATCACACCACATAAGAACAATTCTTTATCTTATATACTATATTAAGGCCACCAAACAAGATGGTATTGAAAACTACTCAAAACACAAACAGGCAGAAAAGAGCACGACTTGTGAAGCCAGGAAGTGACCACACTGACCAGGAGGGTTCACACTTTTACACACAGAGTCACCAGGCAACTTCCAACCCGTTCCTCTGATTTTTGCCTGGGCTGAGGGGCCAACAAGAAGCAGAATATGTGTGTGTGTGTGTGTGTGTGTGTGTGTGTGTGTGTGTGTGAGAGACTAATAGAAAAATAGAAATTGAAGCTTTTAGATTTAAAATAATGTGATGCAGCTTTACTTATTAGCAAAATACACAGATTACCTTATCTACAGTTATGTTTAGTACAATACTTGATTACCTTTTTAGAAACAGAATTTGGGGGAGGGAAACTGAAAAGAAATGACATGGAGTTCTTCCAATGAAGTCAAGAAATTGAAGATATTTGTCCTCCTTGAATTCTCACAGAGTGTGTTAGAGACTTTCTCCAACATAAACCTCCTCCCAATGACTGTACTAAGGTATTGACACTATAAAAAATATATAGTCCCAATGTGATTGATGCAGTTTACTTGTATGACTGTCATTTTGTACTGCTTTAAATACCAAGTGCAGAGGGAAAATAAGTCAAAAACTTTAGTTATTATTGAATTGTGGGATTAATTCTTGAAGTAGCTAGCTTCATTACCTCCAGCACAAATTTACAAAGAGGTTTAAAGAAAATGTGTTCTTAAGTCAATAAGTCAAGATTCAGAAAGTCTTTCCTTTCCTCCTGCAGAAATACAGATTACATTATTTCCCCCCACCCCTGAGTTCCCCTAATCTTTTGTCATCCAGTTCATAAGACTAGCAGTGCTTGAAATACATGAATTAAACTCAAGAATTTTAAAGATATTTCCAAATTTAACTCCTCTAGTCTTTCATGTATTTGAGGAAAAATACAAAGTTGCTACTAAGCACAGTTAGCTACATAAATGTCCTTCCCTACCATCTGCCCATTATACTGACATGTAACCAGAGATACTGAATCAGAGATATGCAAGGAAAATAAAGCCAGACATTAATGTTAAAAATCAGCGTGTAAACGTGGCTTTAAACATTATTTTGAACACACAACATAATTAAGATAAGGACAGCCTAAAGACTGAGTATAGGACAGATGTACCCTATATTAATTCATATTCAGCCTGTGTTTTGTAAAGACAGAGTAACGTACTGCCTACACAGAATGTGGATTGTCAGAAAATATTTTAGAAGGTATTCAGCCATGCCTAAAATGTGCCTTCATGGATGATGAGCAACTCAAAAATAAATCTGAAATTTTGAGGAAAAAAAACCAAAATTAGACATGTTAGTTGAAAAGGACTTGGAAGAGCTGACAGTAGCTAGATCTTGACGTGAAGAATCCTACCAGCTCTAACTCCTCTCCACTGCTACATTTTGTGATATGTAAGATTAGAAGTTGAATTAAAATACACAGAAACGTGAAATTTACATCTACAGAATAAATTTCAAAAGAGTTATTACAACAATGTAGTGTTCCTAGAACTCTGCCAGACTACATAGAAACATACACACATTCTTCCATCTGACAGGAGGAGATGACAGAGGTAACAAGAGACCCAGGTTTTAAGAATGAAGACAAAACCACACCACACCAGCATGCTCCTGCAGGAAGCACGTCACAGTAGCTCTGAGGTGCATTAATCCCAGGCCATTTTTGGAACCAACTTGAGCTGGCAGCGCTGTAGCTGAGGCATTCGGAAAGCCAAGAGACAGACAGGATGTTGTGTGGTTTCAACAAGGAATATGAAAGCAGATGAGTGACAACTTCATGAATAATTTCACATACATGTAAACAAATCATTCGCTGGAAATGGTAGATGAGGAGACAAAGTCAAAGCAAATTTAAAAACTCAATCTCAAACTCGACTTAAGAATGTGAATACATAGGATGGGAAGTCTTGAGAAATTTTGGAACTCATGACTGCATTTAAAAGCAAACTTAACACTGCCACAAGCCTTCATCTTGTATTACCTCTTAAGTTGCCCTGTGGAATTCTGTAGACAACCCATACCTTAAAGAAAAAGCCAACAACCATTCCTCCTCCCTCCCTCAGCCATTTTTCCTCATCACATTCAACCAAGCCACAACATTCTGAAAACTATAATGTAAAACAGGAAAGTATTAATCTGGTCCAAGACCTCACTGCATAAAAAAAAAAGACAAAAAAAAAAAAAGACAGAATCTGGAAAAGTATCACAAAATTGATGGATAACATACTCTAATTTATGTTTTAGCACCCACAGGACTGCAGCTTTACTTTAAAATGTCCTAATTGTCACTGAAAGGATAAAATACAATAGACATGCATTTGGCTCAATCTATGCTATGATATTTTGGTAAATGTCTCTCACCTAAGCAGAATGGCATCATTTCCCATTAGATTAAAGCACTGACCACATCAGAAACGATGAGACAAGAATTGGGGAATCTGAGATAGCAGGTGATTTATAGCATGCAATTCATACACACTATGCAAGCTTTAAGTAGCCCTTCAATACCATGATGTGTAGGGCATTTTATATATAAGAGACCATACATAGATCTGATTAAAACAAAACAAGGTGGTGCAGAGAGGAGAAAAATCAGCACACATAATAAAGTGTAACTATCCAGATGCTTCTTTTTTTGTTTTTTCTTTTTTTTTCCCCCACTAGTGTTCTTGCTCACCTACGTGAAGGTGATGGGGACTGGTAACACACAGGGATATGTGCACACGATCTGTCTGTTCCCACCGTGCCATCTCACTGCTGCAAGAAGTTACAGCCAACATCTGACAAGTTCAATGCTTTAGCTGTTTATTTGCACTTTCAAGCTGGAATTCACATGTCTTACTAACATTAGGTAATACTGAACAGTATTTTTCTTAAAAACAAAGCAAGTTTGAACACTGATGCATCAGAAACAGGGGTACAAATCCAAAACCGAGTTAGCACATCAACAATTGAGCTCATTTTAAATATAATTTTAAATCTTAAAGCTTTCCTACAGCAACACAGTTACCTCGACCAATAATACACAAGTTTATTTAAATTTTTTTCATAGCTAAAAGACAAAATATTCTGTATATACTTAGAGTCTGCGGAGCACTGAACAAATTAACAGACCAAGTGTGGCACAGGAAAGAGAAGCCCCCCAAGAAAGGGCTTCAGAAGCACAGCCCCGGGTGGGCAGCGACCAGAAAAGCCACGCAGACCTGATGGACATCACCTTCTTCGGCACGGAGGGGTTTGTAAGAAGGATTTCTGCAACACTTACCACAGCCTAACTCGAAACCAAAGTGCTCGCACCGAAGCGCAGGGGCGGGTGAGCAGGGGGTGAGGACGCC
>NW_010336371.1:0-545 GCF_000700745.2 Antrostomus carolinensis | reverse complement strand
TCTAATACCTGGATAATTCAGGTAACACTAATTAGAGTCAGTTCTTAGACACTGCAGTGTTTCTCACACAGAGACTGAACTGATTGAGATAATACACAGATGATGCACTGGAACTCTGGGGCTAATATTAGGTCTTGGCAGTTGATTCTTATTAAGTTTAACTTAAGGAAAGTTATACCTTAAAGTTGGGACTCAAGTCCTGAGACATAAAAAGCTATGCTGCAAAAATGTGGGCCTCTGTCTGACCCTATCTCTAAAGGGTGTTCAGCTGCTGTGGTGTTAGTGCTGCCTGTCAGGAGTGGAGGTGGGCAGGTTGAAAGAGCTGCAGTTAAACCCCTGGGAGGCTGTCAGAGCAGAGGTGCAGTACCCAGGCAGAGCTCCCTGGCTGTCTCCTTGTGGGTTACTTGAGCAGGGGTATAGTTGGTCTGTGTGATACTTGTCTGGTGTGGTGCTTCTCAAGCAGGTTGTGGCTGGGTGGGAACATCATCCACTTGCTGAGCAGTGTAGCTGAGAAATAAACCAAAAAGGCTGAGAGCTGCCTCTCC
>NW_010336370.1:86032-93560 GCF_000700745.2 Antrostomus carolinensis | reverse complement strand
CTTCTAAGCTTTGCTACAAGGATGGTGTGGGGGACCGTATCAAAAGCCCTGCTGAAATCAAGGTAGACAACATCCACTGCTCTCCCCTCATCTACCCAGCTGGTTGATGAAGGAAGGAATGCCCTTCAAATCCTGAGCATTACACAAGTTTGAGAAAAGGTAATACCACCTGAACCTGTAGGGCTTAATTCATCATATATCTTTCCACTCACTTCTTAAGAGCAGTAGTGTTCAGACTGTGCAGCTCCATCATGAAGCTCTCAGCCAGAAGGGGAAAGCAAATCCACAGTGAAAATACAGCAGCATTGAATTTTACAAGGAACATGCACAGTTTCTGAGTGTTAATGAAGACCAGCTATTCCATAAATGTAAGACGACATAACTGCCACTTCATCAAGAAATCCTATGTCTACAATAGAAAAATGTATAAAAAGCTTACTTCACAATATTTTTCCCCCCAAAGGTCTGTAATGTCCATTTGGACTAGATGATCTCCAGTGGTCCCTTCCAACCCCTGCTATTCTGTGTAATACCCATCTGCAGCAAGAAGAGGAGACGGGTGTCCCCAGGTCTTAGCCACAAGGTCATCAACAAAACCAGTTTGTTTTAAATTTTCAGATAAGTACTATTAGAAAATGTGCTGTGGGGAATATCGTGTCCAAAGACAAGGTATTAAAATCTCATCTTTAGCTGTATACTAAAAGAAAAAGAATCTCAGAAAGTGGTAATAGAAGTACATAGATGTTTTATTTATGGTGTGAATACACCTGAGGTTCAAACACTGCTTTTACTACCAGAACAGCAACTTCAGTTACAATCACTAATAACAGTTACACATGAGAGAAGTCACACTAAATGAGAGGTCCAGAGTTTTTGCTTTGTGCCATGGAAACCACAAAGTAATAGCATCTTACTGAGGCTCTAATTCACAGATTCCTTTGGGTCCAGTGGCCTCCAGATCAGTATTGAACAAGATCTATCATAGCTATTATAATGCATGCTAGACAAAGGTTTGTGGGTTTTTTTTTCCTTCCTAATAAAAAGTCAGGTTATAAATGCACGGAGCTGTTGTATATACAGCTCGGCCTCAGTTTTTCTGTTTTCATCTGGGATAAAACTTTTATAAATAAATGGAATTAAATATTAACTATTTTGCCGAGAAAAAATGCTTTTGTTCAGATTAAAGAGAGAGCAGTGTGGGTTTATTCATGCTCCATCTGTTGTTCTATTTTCTCCTATGGAAACTTCAAAGCACTTTAGTATTATCAAGTGTTTGTGAAGGAATGGCAGCACAATAGTCCTTGCTCAGAAAGAAAAAAAATAAAATCAGAAGAGTTCAAAAGTAAAAGAAATTCTTAGTCACTCAGTTGGCTGTTTAATCCACTATTTAATTGTATGTGTATTTATTTCTATTGATTTTTTTTTCTTTTTCTTTTTTTTTTTTTTAAGGCTGCTGGAGAGAAAATAACTTGCAACCTTCTTAACACAGAAACAATTACAGCAGGAGTCCATATCCTTTACCAAGTGAACAATGGTATTCATAAACGATGAAAATTTCAAAGGCTTGTTTCCTGCTGCTAATTTTGCTAGTGAGCTGAATTAGCAGGACGCTGCTGGGAGCAGCGGGATATCTTTATGATACTTTTTCAGAAAGGGAAGGATCTGATGACTAGTGTTAATCATTTAAAAGCAGTTATTGTAGGTGTCAAAAAAGATCCAAAATATGATTTTCTCTTTTTTTTTCCCTTCCAGCCTTCCCTTCCTATCCTCTTAACAATTCAGCTGTAGGTGACTAAAAAAAAAAAAAAGTGTGATTTAAATCATGGTCTTACATATTGATTAGATATTCCCTTTAAAATTACATTGCACAGGACTTGAACAAAACAAGACAAGCAGATTTTTGCCTCCCTCATGCTCTCAATCTTCACCCTGGCCTGTTAAGCCATATCAGTCCTCTCTTTTGGTTTCTCAAATCTGTGTGATTATAGGCATTAACAAAGAAATCTGCAGATTTCAGTTTACTCTAGGAAAATATTTAATTTTGCTTGACAATTTACACACGTCCTCATCTAGGAGTTATTATGGAGCTTAGTTCAGAACTGTATTTCACAGCTGTTCTGGAATGTTTTAAAGTGACCTCATTCATCACCTTGCAGTATCACTGTCTTCCTTCATATTCAGATTTTAATTCAGATTTGTTGTACAATTTTATTTTTTTTTTTAAATTCACATTACAATTTACAACTGTATAATACTCCTAAGATTGTTTTGTTGCCACTGAGAAGTGAAGGTGGCTAAAGACTTTCCTGTCCTCATCACTCACATCTGCCCCTTTGGTTGTGCTGATACAACCATGTGTAGAAAAGTGTTGTAAACCAAGTAATCAGAAGTAATCATGCAGTGGAGAAAACAAACACTGTTGTGAAATATCATTGATGTGATCAAGAGAGTGGTGTTTCATAAGCAATGGGGACGGCACAAGTGAAGTAAGAGGGGAAATTACAGATAATAATATCCTTTTAATGATGGTTTTATGCTAGAAAAATCCAAATATATTACAGACTATATCTTATATATGCTTGTGTTTACTGGGAAGTTTATTTGCACATATTCACACACCCACAACAGTAACTGAAAAAGCTGCTCTTTTTTTTTTTTCCTTATAAAAATACTACTTAAAAGTACTGTTTATATCATGTGTGTTGATTAGGATTTTAGGGAGAATGTAGAGAGGTTGGCTTGTGTTGGTTTTTTTTTGGGGGGGGTGGTGTTTTGTTTGGGGTTTCTTTTGTTTGTTTTTGCTGGTTTTGGTAGGGTTCTTTCTTTGTTTGTTTTTAAACTCAAGAGCCAGCAATAGAAATACAAAACCAAACAAACAGAAAAACCACCACCAAACAACCTTGAGGAGAAAGTATTTCAACTAAAATATTTTCAATCACTCCTTAAGTCAGAGTAAGGCTCCCCACCACTAGAGAGAGACGTGCCAAAGGCAGATGACATACCAGATGTCATAGCTAAGATCAAGAGGAAACTGCTGACCTGACCAGCACTGGGTTAATGACAAACTCACATGCAGAACTGAACAGGAGAGGGTTCGGCTATTAAACCAAACTGAAACTTCCTAAGGTGGTATCATCTCTTACTTCCCCTGACATTGATTAATTTCAATCCTAAATGGAGTACTGCAGCATGAGGTGTTTGTGTGAAGGAAGAAAGTGTGGAAAATAAAAATCAGCATTTCTTTCAATCATGAACAAGCCAGTGGCATGTCACATACTGTTTTCTTCATGCCAGCCAAGTATGCTGCAATTAGGAGCTACTAGGAAGATAGCGTGGTAGAGATTACTTCAGTAACAAATATGGTTTGAGATCTGCAGCTGTGAAAATTCTGTCTACAGTTTTTCTTCAATACGAGTTACAATAAGCGATGTTTGTACCCCTTAGGCTATTTTCAGTGGGTTAGGGACTAACAAGCAAATCTGACTGCTGATCCACTCCTATATTCTAATTAGTTCTGATAGGAAAAAAAAAAAAATCATGATGCAATCTTACTACTTCATTTCTTTCTTTCTTTTTCTTTTTTTTTTTAATAAAAAGGCTTTAAACTCTGTAATCTACACAATAAATTGCTACAAACAGTTGCTGATTCCTGGTTGACAGTAGCAGGCTGTGGCATTTTAATGTATCATGATAAGAGAAGTCAGAATCCTTCATGAAGGAGCAAGACATAACACACCAAATTTCTTAATGTCCCTTTTCAGGAGCTAGACAATAAAAATCAAGACATATTCACAATTTCTTAATGTCCCTTTTCAGGAGCTAGACAATAAAAATCAAGACATATTCACATGTTGAAATCTTGCTTTCTTATGGTGTGTTTTTATTTTGTTGCTATTTTTAACCAACAAGGCATCCTCACTACAACAGGGAAAAGCACCTTTGTCACACCACTTTACCACATGCCTTCTGGTCAGTACATGCGTTCCACCTTCATTTTATATAAATACTGCCTTAAATGCCCGGGTGATAGATCAAAGAAAATACTAGGCATGTACAATTAGCACTACCCACAAATTAAAAAGAAGGCCCTTGTTTCAGAGAGATTTCAGTTAAGTAACCATCTTTGCCCTTATGACCCATAGTTTAACAAAAGGTAAAACACACCTGAAAAAAACCTCTTTCATTTAGCAGTATGATTTATAAATGGGAATAATCCAGTGACTCTCTTCTCCTTTAGTTATTTCATGCTAAGACATCTCTTGTACACTCCTGAACCACAGAGACACCACTCTGTGTCCGCCACTCAAACTTTTCAACTCTTTGGTTGTGACTGTTTAATTCAGTTGTCAAATGACTACCTATGCACAACAACATTGAAAGTCAAAACTGAATACAAAAATCTTTAAGCCTTAGCACTTGTCTAATTTTCTCTCTGTCTGCACTAGCTCTCTGTAGGGCAGGGTGAGTAACCCATATTGATAAGAGGAGAAGAGCTGCAGTCAGGTACTGATAGAATGATGTTCAGCAGTCTCTGCCAAACAAAATAGCATCTCTGGGGCAAGGTCCTTCAAGATCATTGAGGTAATCAACAGATCACTGCCACAGGACTTCTTGCTCCTGCTCTCTCTTCTTCACACCTAGCTGCAGAGTTTTACTTTCTCCCTTGAGAGCACTTACCGCCCAAATGACTCAGGTCACCTCTTCCAGAGAGCAGTATCCCTTATTTTTGCCTTTTCTTGTGTTTCTAACTTAGTGTGCTGAATCAGCTCACAGAGCTCTGGTGAACATCAGACCTGATGCTAGATAAACAGAGAGAACACCCAGCCAAAGCAGAAAGCCAGCCAGCATATCAACAGAAGCCTAAGTCATCCTCAGGGATGAAACAGCACAGCTGCGGACACAGATTATTTTGTTTTCAAAACAAGAAACAAAATAGAGGGAAGTTATAAACCCACAGGAGATTATCAGCACTATAAGTCATCTAACTTTTGGGCTTGTAATACCAGACAAGGAAAATCAGTTGTCCAGAGAAAATTCAAAATTCTTCAAAATGCTTTGATAGTTTTCCTTTATATCATTGAGAGTTTTGCAGATCTTCCTCCAATATGTAACACACTGGACACAAGTACTCGAAAGTCCATGGAAGTGTGACTGATTTGTCAGAGATAGGATTACAAAACTGGTCTGCTTAGTATGAAATGAGTATATCCATATTATCCAGCATGCACTTTATACCTTCACCTTTATGTAAGGCAGAGAGGTTGTGCAACATTTAGACTCATGTTTATGTTTATGACTTTTGTTTAGTTTACAAGGTTTTCAAATATATTGGTCAATAATCCTAGGTTCTGAAAATCTCCCCTATTCCTGCTTCTTTTTCCTACAGCTGGCTCAAGTACATCCTTTCTTTCAAGAAAGTGTGTTCTTTATTCCTAGACACCAGTGACTTCTTAGGCAATGCCATGCTGCTGAAAAAATAGTTAAGGAAAGGGACATTAAAGGCTCTGCCCTGACTTCAGACACACTTAACCAGATTATCTGGGTCTTCTTCTGACTCTATTAAGGGAAGTATACTGCACAGAACACCTATCAGCAAACCACTCATCACAGTATTGATTCACACTCAGTTAGCACTTAATTGACATTTGTTTTTGACTTTGAAACAATGAGGGCTGGAAACTTATTTTAAAGGATTCTGCAACTCTTTGGTAAATTATTCCCAGCAGGTCGAGGGAGGTGATTCTCCCCCTCTGCTCTTGTAAGGTCCCACCTGGAGTCCCACTGCTTCCAGTTCTGGAACCCCCAACACAAGAAAGACAGACCAGTTAGAGCGAGTCCAGAGGAGGCCACAAAGATGATCGGAGGGCTGGAGCACCTCTACTATGAGGACAGGATGAGAGAGTTGGGGCTGGTCAGCCTGGAAAAGAGAAGGCTCCAGGGAGATCTTACAGTGGCCTTCCAGTACCTGAGGGGGGCCTACAAGAAAGCTGGGGAGGGGCGTTTTGCAAAGGCAGGTAGTGACAGAACAAGGGGAAATGGGTTTAAACTGGAAGAGGGCAGGTTTAGATTAGATATGAGGAAGAAATTCTTTCCTGTGAAGGTGGTCAGATACTGCAAGAGGTTGTCCAGAGAAGCTGTGGATGCCCCCTCCCTGGAAGTGTTTAAGGCCAGGCTGGATGAGTCTTTGAGGGAAGGTGTCCCTGCTGATGGCAGGGGGGTTGGAACTAGATGATCTTTAAGGTCCCTTCCAAACCTAACCATTCTATGATTCTTTTCAAGGGAAAAGAATTTCTTACATGCACCAGTGACATGAATTTGTACAAAAGGAGGAAAAACTGCATCACCTTGCCACTCTTCTTTCTCTTATGCTATCCCATTCATGCATGGATCTTGAATACAGGAAGATGATTCCTTAGGGTCATCTACATGTTCATGAGGCCCAAAGATATTCTGGTGCCTTTGCATGAAAGGTTATATTTACTCTCAGCTGTTTCTAACTTTGTGTTAACCAAGTCTTATTTTTGTATTTCAAAAAATTGCTTCCTTAAAGATGTCTCATTGTTCCTCTCTTTCTTTTCACAAGCATATTTTCATACACTTTTGTAATAGTTTATTTGCATAAGATGTAAAATAGAAGGGATATCACCTCATTAGATCAGTATTATTCCAGCTATTCTGTTATAGTATAATGGTAGTGGTGTTATTTTGATATGCAACTTTAAATGTTTCAAGTTTTTATTCTTATACTCTTATTTGGCAATGTTTGCAAAAATATAATTAACGTGGCCTTATAAAAACAAATTTGCACTGAAGGGAACAAGTTAACCTTCTGAAATATTTGGATAAAAATAAGTATTTCACTGAAAGTTTATGTACTATGCTTATAGTTTGCCATCTATCATAATGAGCATTACTATGTGCTGTAAGCAACGATAAAACACAAACCTGTCCCCTAATCTTTATTTTTAAACAGGTCACAATGAAAACCCAAGTTATTGAGTGGTGTCCCTCAAGGGTCGGTATTGGGACTGGTGCTGTTCAACATCTTTCTCAGTGACATGGACAGTGGGATCGAGTGCACCCTCAGCAAGTTTGCCGACGACACCAAGCTGTGTGGTGCGGTTGACACACTGGAGGGACAGGATGCCATCCAGAGGGACCTTGACAGGCTTGAGAGGTGGGCCTGTGCTAACCTCATGAAGTTCAAGTCCTGCACCTGGGTCAGGGCAACCCCAGGCACAAATAGAAGCTGGGTGATGAATGGCTTGAGACCAGCTCTGAAGAGAAGGACTTGGGAGTGGTGGTGAATGAGAAGCTGAACATGAGGCAGCAACGTGCACTTGCAGTCCAGAAGGCCTCTACATCAAGAGAAGCGTGGCCAGCAGGTCCAGGGTGGGGATTCTCCCCGTCTACTCCGCTCTCGTAAGGCCCCACCTGGAATATTACGTCCAGTTCTGGAGCCCCCGGCACAAGAGAGACCTGGAGCAGCTAGAACAAGTCCAGAGAAGGGCCACCAGGATGATCTGAG
>NW_010336370.1:77374-85853 GCF_000700745.2 Antrostomus carolinensis | reverse complement strand
AGGTTTAGATTAGATATTAGGAAGAAGTTCTTCACTGTGAGGGTGGTCAGACACTGGAACAGGTTGCCCAAGGAAGTTGTGGATGCTTCTCCCTGGAAGTTTTCACAGCCAGGCTGGATGAGGCTTTGAGCAATGTGGTCTAGTGGAAGGTGTCCCTGCTGATGGCAGGGGGGTTGGAATTAGATGATCTTTAAGGTCCCTTCCAACCCAAACTATTCTATGATTCTATGATTTTTGACATGGATTACACTACTAAAGTTTAACAACTTCAATATAGGCATCATAAAGAGACAGGTACTATTCTTTTTCTGGAAGAAGAACAGAAACCATTGTTGTCATTAGCCCTTTGACAAAACTATCAAAAATACTGACAATTCCACATAAATCCACGAGCTTTAAAAACACTGTGATATCTCAGAAAAGAAAGGAGTCTCCACTCATGATATTAAATGATACTTTGACAAATTTAACAAAAACAAATGTCAAAAAGGTTATATTCGTTGTACACAAACCAAGGAATTATCCCAGTGCTACTGCAGTGAAAAAACACTGCACATATGAAAAAGGAATCCAGCAAGTTTTAGTCTGCAGCACGTCACCAACTAGTTGCTAAGGACCTTAAAAAAAGCATAACCCTCCTCTTGAAAGTCATTTTTTCAGTGTAGGTTTTTAATTTCATGCACTGCAGCCATACCTTTTTCCCTCTCCTCATCTCTCAATTCTGTTTCCTTTATCTAGCTTTTACTGCATTACTAATGAAATAGCTGTTTCTTCTCTCATGTACTACTGGATTAGCAATGCAGAAAGTTCCTATGTCTAATACAGTAGATGTTCTGTGAATAGACAAAAAACCAAAAATATTTGGTACAGGATATCTGAAAATATTCTTAAAATGCTCTGCTTCCCAAAGCTTCCTAGACATTGAAGAATTGTTAATCCTAAAGCAAAACTGAACTCTGATCACAATTCAGTGGTTTCTACTGATTGTTAAAGAAATACTGATTATTCCCTACCTGTTATTGTGTTTATTACCAGTTCCTCAAGCTTACATTATATGCCAGAGAGGCTTTTACCTTGCAAAACTGTGAAGCCACAACAGACCTTCAGTTCCAACAAACACAACTCATTTTTTTACTATAGGTCTAGGTAAAAAAAACCTTCAGTCTTAACATGCAGAAAGCACTTGGAAATGCAGTAGACATGAGAGTCTTGACTTTTAATGCACTGTGTATGTAAATTCTACAGAGTTTAATCTCCTGTTGAGCTTGTGAGATTCAGAGTGCCAAAGCCTGGACTTTGGACTGTCTCTGCAGGGTAGAAGCCAAAGGTTTAATTTGCACTTTCCACTGCATACCTAAATGGAATTCAGATTGACTGGGAGGCTGGAATGGGATTTATTCAATATTATAATTTGCAGCTACACTAGGAAAAATAACAACTATGTTTGGTCTGTATACAAGGATCACAGCTGTACAAAATAGATTGGTTAATAAATATAATGAGATATGCAGCATACTGTATGCCATGAGCAGTGGCCACAAAAGACTCCAGCTGTATTAGTATTTTCCCTTTACTGTCAGAGATTGCACACGTGCAAATGGGGCCAAACTGGGCCCATTCTGGCTGAATGTAGCCATGGGTGCAGCACGTTCACCTGTGAAGTAGCATCTGCTCTTTAGCAAGCATCTACTTTGTTCAGTGTTTAATGCTGAAAATGGAAACAAGAATCATTCCCCGTCTCCTACTTCACTCTGAAAAGCCTGTCAACATCTTATTATTATTTCCATACTGAGAAACTAGAACAATGACCTCTAGGTAAGATTAAATGTGGCCATATTGTATATAAAATATTAACAAGGTACACATACTTATATAAAGTATCAGTTACACTGTTGGTATTTATGAAACAATATATTTCAGCCTTTGATTACATAAATGTGACAGTCTATTACCACTTGCTCTTCCAAAAAAAGATCTATAAAGAATGAAGAAAAACAGAAGTCGATCTATTTGAACATACACTATCAATATAATTGGAAGAGTCATGCTGTTCTTTTTCTGTACCTCTGTCTATAAATTACAGACTCATGTTGGTTCTTAAGACTGAACTTCTTTGTATCAAGGTTAGTATCCAAAAATCAAATTACTTAATAGATCCATCTCCAGTCGAAATCCCCAGGAAAACATAATGAAAAACAAAAGCAAAAGCAATAAGTAATGGTAGTGGCAAAATTTGTGAGCATACAGGATTTACACTGACCTACTATAAAATAGTTAACCAGAATGAGGCAAGAGAGAAATCTTAAAGTATATTCTGTCTGCTTCTCTCTGCCTTCACTCATGGACACCTGTGAAACATTATCTTTATGCCTCCACACCAAGCTGATCTTTTTGTCATTAAATATAGTTTAATCCAAAGCACTTATACCTTTAAAACATAGTATCACATATCTTCTAGCAGATAATCCATATGAAGTGAAGATTTTGTTGCTTTGGATGTATTTGTCAACTATACTTTTAAAAAAGCGAGCATGGGCTAGGAAAATTTATCATAAAATTACTTACACTCACCAATAAACTGCTAAGAAAAAGCTGGTTTACAAGCTAAGAAGATCACGATGCCAGTACACAATTTAAAGCTAATGGTTTTATAGGCCAAAGCCACTAGCACAGCATCCTTATCCTGCAGTGTGAATAGGATTATCCCTGCAAATATTCCCCTAACACAGAATTAAGCTGTCGTGTTTACTTTGCTGCTGCATGGACATATGTACAAAATGAACACAAGTTCAGGTCAAGTGTAATACTGCTCTACTATTACACATTGCTCATAAAGAAGGAAAAACAGGAGGAGGAGAAATAAGTCAAGAACTGGATTGCTGCTGCTAAGCATATTTTCAGACATTAGCATTATTAGTCTAAAACAGAATTATTGGATCATGCTGAAAAGATGATGACAACCATTGAAATTAAACTTTCTTTAAAATGTTTATATGTTGCACTTTAAGCTCCTCAGGCATCTTTGATTTCAAATCCTTCTCATTTTATTCCCAGAATTACTGTCACAAACATGTTTGCTTCTTTACATATAGAAAATTATTAATGTTAGTCTAAAAATATATGAAATTACAACTTGAACTTGAATATTCATGAATTCTGTTATGCTTCCACAAAAACAGTCACAAAGTAGGTTATGTAATTTTTTTTTTTCCCCCACGCAGAGTAGTTAAACACATGCACATCATCAACCTAAAGGGGTTTCTCTCCCCACTATATCTGCAAGGGTGCCTACCTTTGTCTATTGGAATGAAAAAAAAGAAAGGACTGTTATCACTTTGTAAAACAGATTACTATATTGAAATAGAGGAAGAATTAATCACATATAATAATGTCTGTAGGGTCACAAGCAGCACAGAGACTCGCAAATCATTATTTACTCTCTTTCCAATATAAGTAAGGCACAAATCATCAGAAAACAGTACCACAAACACCAAAAGAAGTGCGTGCAATGCATAACTAAATCAAGGAGAAATTTGTCTTGTGCATGCCAAAAGGTTGGTCTTTCTTAAAGCTTATGTAAACTCAGGTTATTGAAAACACAAAAATCTGTCAAGACTGCCCTGAGCAGTGAGTAACTGGAGACTGGAAGGACACTACTAAGAAAGTATCATATACGCTTCGCCTTATTTCTACATTCTCTTACATAGACAGCGTTGACTTTCCTAGTCTCTAGGCAACTGGATGAGAGGTAAACTAACCTAAATTAATTTTGTGTTCTCATTGATGAAAAACCAAAGCAAACTGCATTATGTACCCAAGAAAGTGTTTTCTCTGTTAAATTTTAGGATTTTTTTTTTTTTTTTTGGGGGGGGGGGTATGTCATTTTCAACAGCTATTCTCTGTTTGAATATTTACAAAATGCAGATATGAACAAGAGCAATTTAAACAGAAAATCCACCCTAACGGATTACACAAGAGAAAACAAAATTCCACAATATATTATTGTACTAAAATTAAGCCAGTTCTAATTTTAACCAAACTTAAACAAATTTTGGAAAGTGAGCTTTTTACACATCAGTAAAATCTGAACAAGGAACACTATGGGAATAAAGTGTGTGCTAGATCAGGTTCTTAGCTACATAGCTAAAGATTTGTAACTATCTATCAAAAGCAAAAGAATACCTTAAAATGAAGAAGTTATGTAGCACTGTTTGAGAATAAGATAAGATTATCTGATCAGCAGAAATTTCTTAATGCTTTCATAGATGCTATCCATCAGATGACAAAAAACATTGTAACAAAGAATTACTGCTTTAAATACATATTTTCCTTACAAAAAAATGTTACCAAATACATTTTCCCATTTGTTCCCTGCTTTAAAATATCTTGCATAATTTATTAACAAATATTTTCTGGTTTGAATAATTTTATCTCTTATTTACAAAGTAGTAATATGTTCTAGAATATTTTATCTTTCTAAAGAAAATTAAACTAACTGATTTTACACATTCATTACTTCAGAATTACTGAATGTTACTAAAATAACAGTTTGGAGGTTTTATTCAGCTTATATTTTACAGACACCTTTAACATCAAAGCGTGTGACTAACAACTAAGTACAACGTAACTTAAATACAGCAAAACTATATAGGCAAATAAAAGATGTGAAATGGACCCAAGTAACTTTCCGCTATATGAAGAAAACACCTATCAATGTATCAAGCTATAATATCAGAATATATTAGACTAGCCAAACTACACTCGAAGTAGGGTGGGAGGTGGAAGGGATTAATTTTGTATATATTCATATCAACCTGAGGTTTCAGCTTCAATTTTATTACCCTGGTCTGACAACTTCAATTTTTAATCAATTACAAGATAAATAAGGAAGACTAAAGAAAAGTGATAGACTTGTGGACAGCTTCATATTGCTAGTTGTTTGCATAGTGATTCATGTCAGTAAAATTACTAAAAATTACTAAACCAAAACTTTCCATAAAGCAGATTATAAAGAAGTGAAATATTCATTCTATCAACTACATTGGAATAACAACATAAGGTTTGGGGTTTTTTTTTTTTTCTACACCACTCCCCTTTTTATTTAATAAAGCTTATAATTTGGGTATTTATTTTCACCATTTCCAACTCCATTCCATGATTATCCCATTAAATATATGCAAGGAAAAAAAAAAATGATATCTGTTGGTCAGTACATATCTGGCATTTGTAAGGATGTTTCAATAGAGAGCAGTAGATCAGATTTGAGATCTGATCAGCAGGTCAGCAAATAGGTCAGATCGCAGCAAGTAAACCCTTGTAATCTCTAAAGCTTTTAAGACACATGTTACTGCACATGTCTAAACAAGGAATCAGAACTTTCCATTTCAGCTAGTCAAAGTTGCCTTGAAGATCACTTAGATTTTTCAGAAGGTAAGAGGTTTTAACCATACAGACCCCCAGAAAACACAAAAGTATTCATACAATACCTGTTTAAAGTTGTCATTAGAGACTCCAGACTACTTCTTGAATTTTATGGCTCATCTGTCACAACTGCTTTCATAAAACCAGGCTGCATCACATGCCATGTTTTGGTAGAAGTTATTGTCAAAAACATTTTTGGTATTTCCAAAATACAACAGACTTAAGAGCACACAAGATGTGTTGTAGCATTTGGACAGAGAATTATAGTGCTGCCTACAAATACATCAGACCTAGAAGCCTCTACGTTCCTATTCACCCGATAGAAAACTGTAAGAAGTAGCTAAGTCCATTCTAGATGTTAAGGACTTGTCCATAAGCTGGAAACCACACAGAGGTCTCCAGATCAAAACCACCACCATGACACCCTAGCAGCTTCTTACAGTGAGAATTTCTACTTGGATGAGTGAATAAGGTATAAGGTATTCACCAAATTGCTACTAGTTCCCAAATTGATCCAGAGCCTTTCAACAAGGCAAACATGATAAACTGCTAAACAGTAGTATCCTGCCAAGAAATATGAGTTAAGTCCCTTAACCTTCCTGGTCCTTTCCTCAAACAGAGCATCCATGTCCAATGGAATAATTTCTATTAATGAATATACTGTAACTCATTGCCAGAACTGAAGATCATCCTGCTAAAAACAAATAAAGCTTTTCTGTAGATCTGGGCAATCAATGGCTGATTTTTTCTCTTTTTTTAATCAAATATTCTGACTTCTTCCAACATATTTTATCAGTAATGAGCTCCTAGTGACAAAGCAAGTGAACTTCTGCAGTAACTTGTATTTGAATTGACAACTTGTGCAATATTGACTTCTACTTGCAACACACTTCATGTTGAGCTAGAGAAATAGTGCAGTTCTCAGTAGCTCAGTCTTTCCACTGTTGCCATCTTAGAACTCACACTCACTCCATTTGATAAGTTTGCCAGACCTACCTAGTAAAAATCTACCTTTGATAACTAATTTTCAGTTGTTGTCCTTATTTCCTGGAATATAAGCCCTGAACTGCAGTTAGCCTGAAGCAGATGTCCAAGTAAAGGACAATCCAATAGAATCTGTGTCGTCTACCTCTATATTGCCATGCCCAGTATACATTGATCACACATCTACCACTAAAGAGGCATCGTCTCTAAAGGAGTAAAATACGAAAGAAGGACATCTCCTCTCCTATCACAGTTTTTTCAGTATTTTATCTTAAGACCAAAGACATTCTTGTTAAATGATCTTCACTAAATTATGATTTTCAGTTGCACTCTGAGCATGCTGACACTGGCTATGCACTTTCTTGTCAAAGGCTCTACAATTTAGCAATCAAATTATATTCACTTCTTTTGCTTCTGGCCTTCCTGGAAGTATTACTGGTCAAGATCCAGAGTGGATTTCTGGAAAAATCTGAACTACTGATTATGGTTCATCTCCTCAATCAGCCTGGCTGAAGGTCTAAGAATACACAATTTTGACAGCAAGAATACTGTAGCTTGATTTGCTATTTAAATATTAATACAATTATTCTATAACTCTTATACTTCTTACTCTAATCTTTTAAGTATTTTACTTATTATGATTTATTCTTTGTGTGTTAGCTAATCACAGTAATACTAATGGATGAGAAAAATGTCTCGAGAAAAGTGGATTACTGTTGTAATACACATATAATGATTTTGCACCTCGAATTACACTTAAAAGGTAACTCTCAGTTTGGCATGTTAACCATCTTGTGATGTAACCCTTAAAAAAAACCACACCCTTGAAAATGAAATTGACTGTTTTCTAGAATAAAGACTAAGCTTTCTCTTTAGTGATTATTTAACCACACATTTATTACAATGAAGTACACATTTGCACTTTAACAGTTTCAAAGGCCATCATTTAAAGCTGAATATGATATGTACAGGTTTTCCACACTTTGCCACAAGTTTCTGACAAAATATGAATCTTAGGTCAATATGGATATCTATTTCCACAAACAGTTCCTTACTCTCAAAACAAAGTATTTTGCCACAAATTATATTTTCACTAGATTATATAACAATACTCCTAAATTCAACATTTTCAGAAAAAACACTATCAACAGCTCTTTTATTAAAATCTGCTTGCTTTTCTAGTTAAATGTAATATTATGTACAGCAGAGTACTTAAGATAAAGGTGTTCACACTCAGATGAAAGGATATGGCATTCTATGAATACTAAAATTCAGTCCTGATGTAAGTATTATTCTAGTAAAGTTTCATCATGTATGACTTTAGTTTTAGTCAAACATGTATTCCACAACACACTTATTTAATAAAGTTGTATTATGTTCACAAAATGCAATTTACAGAAGACATTGCTTCATTTTTATCCATTCTGCCAAAGACTCGTCTGCGTGAAAGAAAAATAATTAAAAAAAAAAACATGTGGCACCTAGAAATAACATTTCTTAAGAGATCTGCAGTATAAGACTTCAGTTTAAATAGTTTCACACTATGAAAAAGATTCACAATAGCATTAAAAAAATAATCTAGTTTTTCAACTGCCAGTAATGGTGTTTGATAACATTATTTTATTTAAATGGAATATAGACCCAAAATTGAGAGATTCATAAAACAGAAGTCTCCTAAAAAGATTTCTTTAAGGCATTTCATTAGAACTGTTCAGAGCAACAAGTTTGAGTGGGTAAGATTGATAATGAACTTAAAATATTACCTAAGTTCTCTGAAGAATAAGCTTATGCTCTCCAAAAAGCTCAGTGCTACCATATATACATATACACATGCAATTTTATATATATAGCCAAAATTTATGTGTTACTGTGTGTAACAATTTTAAAAACAGATGTGTGAAGAGAAAACAAGGCGGGGAGGCGGGGGATGAATATATACTGGAACACCAGAAGTAAGGGAAAAACTTTTTTACTGTGAGGGTGACAGAGCCCTGGAATAGGCTGCCCAAAGAGGTGGTAGAGTCTCCATCTCTGGAGATGTTCAAAACCCACCTGGATGCTTTCCTGTGCAATC
>NW_010336370.1:45816-77359 GCF_000700745.2 Antrostomus carolinensis | reverse complement strand
GGGAATCTGCTTTGGCAGGGGGGTTGGACTAGATGATCTCCTGAGGTCCCTTCCAACTCCCACCGTTCCGTGATTCTGTGATATAAAGACTAAAAATGCTGAAAAACATAAAAAACGTTTCTTGAAAGGAAAGATTAAGAGGAAGCTATTAAAAAGAAAGGACTAGTAGGTAGAGAGTATAAAAATCCTTTAAGATTTTGAAGTTTTTCTGGAGTTTTCACATCCACTCAAAGTCATTGTTAGTTTTCTGTTATGAGGCATTTTCAACAAGACTTTTAGCAGGTAATTAGGAAGTCAAATTACTTGCTTTTGATGCCATACTTCATACTATTGACAAAATTATTAATCATAGTATGACACATATGCATGCTAATAATTTTGAGAATTTTCAGTGAGATTGCCTCCACGTTCCCTTGCAACTGAAATGTAAATTGGAAAGTTCAGTTTGTTTGATTTTCATTGCACACCTCTGGCATACTTTGGCATTCACTCACTACTGACAGGAAGAAGCTGGCAAGCACTGATCTAGAGCTCCACGTTTGTTTGTTTATTAGAGGATTTAAAAATGTTTTAGTGGTTATATATTTAACTTCTTTTTAACATGCATGATATTCTAGTAAAATTTTACTCAGCATATTGAAGTGGGTGACCATTTCTCATCAGACCATTTTGTAATAACCTAGAAGCTACTATACACCTAACTTATTTTATGGAATCTGAAGTACTTAAAAACCTCTTATTTTGATAATTGGAGTCTTCTTAAATCCAGTATTATACTGAAAAAATTATATTGTATTCTTAATTATAACATCCCTATAACATACAAAATGCATTCAGGATATAAAGACAAACCCAAAAAATTAACTTTGAAATTAATTCCTCTCAAAATATCTAATTTCTACCTTGCCTTCAAGGAAAGACTTTCTCAAAGACTTCAGAAGATCATAAACCTTTTGAATGGATTAGAATTTACATTACTACTATACTGAAAATATTTGACCTTCATCTTTGCAACAGAAACAGTAAAATTGAACATTTATGTTTTTCACAAAGTTGCCAACATGGCTTACAAAGAAGCAGGCCTGCAAGAGTCCAACAATAAACAACTCCCATAGGTCAACATCAACACCTTCAGCTGACACCAAAACCAACGGGACATTGAAGGTTGTAGAAATGCAAGAACCAGACTTTGTTTCAGTAAGATTATTAGACAAGGCAGCACTCATTATGAATACACAGTTTAGTTCTTAGAAATAATTTTCACAAGCTTTGGAGAAAGCACCTAAATTGTGGAAAGCACATCTTTAAAATGTGAGCTAAAATACTAACCAGAAGATTTCCCCTTCCTCTCCCCCCCCAGTCTGCTTTAAATATGACTACAACAGCATATTTTTTGCAGCATCAATTAAGCTATTTTCCCTTGAAACTGGTATAAAAATTCAGTTTATATTTAGATTTTGGTACACCCCATATATTGAAATCATTACCCTAGTGTATCAATACTTCAGATTAAAACAAAAACAAAAAACCCACCACATTCTCCCAATGTCAACACCTACAGAAAAAGCATAACTTTTTCCTAGTATTTTCCTTATAATTCCTGGAGAAGTAGAAGGGTATGAAATTCTGGATGTGACAAATAAAGAAAGTTACTTTGATGTCTGGTTTGAGGAGAGAAGACTGCAGAAATCAACCATTATCTCAAAAATGTTACCCCATAAGTCTACAACTGCTATGTCAATGACTTTTCTGTGATAGCAGTAACAATAAATACTACGCAGAATACGCATAGAAACACTTGGTAACTCTGTTTGCAGGTTATTTAATCAGATACCACAATTAACAACTGTGCCTATTGAACAAAACCTAACAATCACTTTGTAGGAATTTGTTTGATCCATCCAGAAGATAAGCAGATTTTGTGTCATGCTTTTCTGCCTTTTCTCAGAGGATAGTTAAGAACAAGAACAAAAGTGTTTAAACATCAAACTGAAAATGTGTTTTCATTTTAAAATCAATTTACCAAATAACAGAGTTTAATTTTACTCAATTTTATTAAAATACCATGAGCTTAGGTTCTTCCCACATAATTCCATCCTTCAAAATAAATACAATTTCACTAACTGAAAGCAATACTTTTTATCTTCTTCAGATCCACTGGAAGCTATACGCCTTCCTCAAAAAGGACCTTGTTTCAATGATCATTTGCTCCTGCCAGACAAGGTCACAACACTGAACTCTATCTCAAACTGTGCCTATGGCCCATGGCAGCAATATTTTTCACATCTCCTTCCTCCACTCCCCTTCAGAAGTAGTGGGGTGAAGGTTGCAGGTTGTTCCATCTCTACTACTGATACTGTCCTACTCTTGTCAGAGACTTTCAAAGCTGGAGCAAGACTGGGACCCAGCTGTTGTCCTGGGTACTACATCCTGGTGTTCACAGTTTTGCTTTCAGACCCACGAGAGTCTCAAGTCTCTTGCAGCACATCTCATTTTGTGTAAAACAGCATAAGCAATCCATGGGAAGTATCATTTCCAAACATTACTGCAGGCCTAAAGCAATCCAGGCAGATATTCACTAAGCAAAAAATTGAGGAAAAGCACCTTGGGACAAAGGTGATAGTGTAAGCTGAGCATAGCCTAGCTCAGTGACAAGTTGAGTCGACATAGGACAATAAAATAACTTCAACTTGGAAGAACAACACAACAAGCATCAGCCATCTCTAGCATGCTATTAAGCCTCTGACTCCATGTAAGAAATTGAATCTACGTAGTAGATTGAAGCCTTTAAAGAGTCTGACGGATGGGGTCAGAGTGGAAGAGAAAATGGGAAGGAAAGTCCTGCCTGAACAAAAACATAGAACGCATGTGTACGAAAAGCCACATGAGGTCTGATCAACCTCACTGAACTGCAGTTTCGTGTATCAGCAGTAAGTAAACTCGGCACATCCTGCGGCTGTTGGTACTAAAAGCACACACAGCATGACCAGTGACAAGGTGTCAATTACGTTGTGCTTTAGAGCCTTGCAGCTTGACGAGGAGTTGTCTGCCCTTCCTGCTACAGCCTGGGGACAGAGGTTTTCCTTTATTCTGCTGGCCTGGCTGGTGAGCAGCAGTGACATTCAGCTGGCATTTAACAGATACATAAGTACAGAGAATAGAAGTGTCAGCAGGACAGAGCTCCTCCATGTCACCTCCAGCCTGGTGGTGAGCTACTAATGTGATAAGCAGAGCAAGAAAGGATAGACTCGGGTGTTTTGGATGAGCTCCTGAAAACTTTCAGAAATATATTTTTCTGTCATTCCTGGTACTGTCTCTTGCAAGCTGCAAAGGAGGTTGGATATACAGGTTTCAGACATAATTTGGAACCCTTTTGCCTTTACACAATATCCAGTTGAAGAAATAACATTATGACTTACAATGTAAGCTTGTCTTTCAAAGTTGTTACTGCTTTACACTTGCAAGGCTCTTTGCATGTTCATAATCTACAATTTCGGTGTGGTACTGTCTACAATGAGTCATTTCTAAGTAGATCAGTTGAAAGTAAAGCCAGTTAATACTGTTCAAATTGAATACTCTGCTACTAGTCAAAATGCTTATATAAAAGTTGATTTACTAACCATTTTCTAAGACAAGAATAGTCAGTTACTTGAAAGACGCATGAAGTAATTTTGTCCTTTACTTTATTACAATTTACAGTCTAAACAACTTGTAAATTTTTTTCCATACACTACTTTAAATGCTTGAGACCTCTCCCCTTCTTTTTTTGTTTTGTTTTGGTTTGGTTTTTTTGTTTTCCAATACACACAGAATACTCAGAGGCACACACTGAATGGAACCAGAATAACCCCTCTAAAACACTACTACCTGAAGGCAATTACCCCGATTCATTTTATCCTCTTACGTTAATATTTCGTCATTCTTTTTCTTTGCATGCCCTTTTATTATTCACATGTTCTAACATAGCAGTTAAAACCTAGTGAATTTTCTTCTCTCTTTATCCACTCCTTCATGTGTATTAAATATGAATGTTGGTTTGATACAGTTCTTTTTGGTAGACTACGTAAGCTTTCTTTCCTTTCTGGAAACCAATAGAACCAATTCCAGAGCCGTTCTTAAATTATATTCTAGTAAAAAAATATTGCAAGCTTTAATGACTTGACTGCAATCTAAACCATGGGGTTTTTGTTTGTTTTGATACAATAGCAGCTTTCCATGTAAATATTAGCACAATTTCAATGGTTTCACTATGTCACTATTCTTTTTTTTCACCCTCCTAATTTTTATTTTATAGGTAAATGGAAATACTGACGTTGCTTTTCTAGTCCTGGTTTTATTTTTAAGCTGTATTATATAATTGAAAGACTCAGGAACATTGCATTGTTCTACAGCTCCACTAAGGTGCACAATACTCTTCTTTCTTGATGGCATAGTAAATACCTTGGTTTACTAATCTGCTATCCTTGCATAGTCATTATAGTAGCATAACTTGTGAGTATCCAACACAGTAGTGCACAGGCAACTGGAATTTCACTGCCTTAGTATTTACGTATGGAATGCTTAAAGTGCCTTTCCATATTTAACTCCTGTACACAGTACATTTGCAGAGATAACTCTTTTTTAATACATTTGAAACTGATTGAAATAAGTCCTTATTTTCCACAAGTTTTCCAGTGTAAATGCCTTTCTAAGCTCCAGTACATCGGCTCTTTCCAGGGAAAACAGCATTTTCCTCTTTTGCCAATGAAGTTAGGGTTTGAGTCAAGGTTTCTACATGTCTAACAAAGGATTTTTACTGGCTTCTCAAAATAAATAAAATGCATCGTAAGATTAAAAAAAATGCACCATATTATATGGTAACATTTAAATGAGGGTCTCAGAGAAGTTATTTGTAAGCATTTCAAAGATGTACAAAAAAAATTCATAAGAAACATTTCACAACTTTTTCTATGATATTTCACTAAGAGTTTAAAGAACAGGAATTTCAGAAAGGCTTTTCATAACACAACTTCAGGTATGAAGTATTTACTAAAAGAGGAAAAAAAGAAATATTAGAGGCCTTACTTTCCATGGACTTGCCAAAAGTAATGTTCCCTGTACATCCCTCTTAGAGGTCTTAGCAAGTTTTCTTTATGATTGTATTGTCTTCAGATTACTTTCAGTTTTTATTCAGAAAACTCATAAACAAACAGTTTTTAAACAACTTAAACATTAGTTTAGTTGATAAGAAGCAAAAACTACCAAGAATGTTATTATCTGAACAATGCTTGTGAAAACTCTGAAAGTTTCTTTACATAGGCTTCATCATCATCATCATCCTTGCATTAATCATTTCTCAAAATCAAAAAAATAATTATTTAATCTTATTTTTTACTAGTCAAGTAGATCACACTTGCAAGCCACTGCAACAAAAGCTTCAGAAACAGTGATCCTTCCACTGTTATATTACAGAAGCAACAAATATCCCTTTCTGTGTTGGCATGGAAAAACGGCTTCATAAAGCCAAGATTTTTTTGTTTAAGATACCAGAAGGGGGTTTAGATCGAAACTGGAAGTACAGTTTTCAGTTTATATTGTCAGGAAGTCTCTATAAACTTAAGCTTCAAGAAAGCTGTAAGGAATATGCTGAGATATAAATATTACTGTGCTTTATAGACTTCTCAGTGTCAGAAAAAGGAAAACTGAATTTTTCAACTGTTTATCTTTAAGGGAAAAGTTTCTCAATTTCCACACAACCCTTGCTTCTAAGCTCGTGCTAAATAAAAGCAAGCAGAATATTACTCTTAGCCCAATTGTTAATTGAAGAGTTAACATTAACTTAATCCTAGTAAGGACAGTAAAGTACCAGCTACAAATGAGTTAGTAATTTGGTTCAAATATCATACAAAGACATGAGCAAAATCAAAGTTGAGTTCAAATTCCTGGATAACATTTGAATCATCTCAGAGCTCCTCATGCCTATTAATACCACATTAACAAAATCACTTAGGCATTCTTGTGCCACTTTCACAGATTGCTTTACTGAATTACTTTATTTCATCTGTTTTGTTTTTCAAAACAGACTATAATGGTAATCATTTTAGGTACAGCCTACAGTAACATTATTGCAAATGTGTTGAAGTAGTGTTATGACTTCAAATCATTCCAAAAGTTTCAAAAAAACCCCTTCCTCAACGGTAACCAAGACACCTACAGTTATAAAATGGGGATGCTACTGTGCTTATCACCCTGAACCAAGACTCCCAATTTAATGTATTGAGTAAATAGTTTCCTTCATTTTTAATAACTCCAAGAACACCTCAAAGAAGAAGATACTCTTTGTCAGCATTTTACATATAGAGAATATTCCCACATGAAAGGAAAATAATCAAGACTAGTGTCTTGATTAAATCCTTTAACTGGTGTTGAATGCCAAAAAGTTTAAATCCCACTTTTACAACAGAATCTCTGTGTTATCTTGACAGGTTAATTCTCTGTACACATGTGGTTGGTTGACCCTGGGTCAGATGCCCACTAAAGCCCACTCTAGCACTCCCCCTCCTCAACTGGGCAGGGGGGGGAGAAAAATATAATGAAAGGCTCATGGGTGGAGTTAAGGACAGAGAGAGATCACTCACCAGTTACTGGCACGGGCAAAACAGACTCAACTTGGGGGAAAAAACAAATTTTAATTTATTACCAATCAGACAAGAGGATAATGAGAAATAAAACCAAATCTTAAAACACCTTCCCCCACCCCTCCCTGCTTCCTGGACTTAACTTCTCTCTTAATTTCCACCTCCTCCCCCCCAGCAGCACAGAGGGACAGGGAATGGGGGTTGGGATCAGTTCCTCACATGTTGTTTCTGCCTCTCCTTCCTCCTCAGGGGGAGAACTCCTTCCCCCACACCAGCATGGGGTCCCTCTCATGGGAGACAGTCCTCTACGAACTTCTCCAACTTGTGTCCTTCCCATGACTGACAGTTCTTCACAAATTGCTTTAGCTTGGGTCCTTTCCATGGGGTGCAGTCCTTCAGGAAGGGACTGCTCCAGCACCGGTTCCCCACAGGGTCACAAGTCCTGCAAACCTGCTCCAGCCTGGGCTCCTCTCTCCATGGGCCACAGGTTCTGACAGGAACCTGCTCCAGCATGGGCTTCCCATGGGGTCATAGCCTCCTTCAGGCATCCACCTGCTCTAGCATGGGGTCCTCCATGGGCTACATGTGGACATCTGCTCCACCATGGACCTCCATTGGCTGCAGGGGGACAGCCTGCCTCACCATGGTCTGCACCACAAGTTGAAGGGAAATCTCTGCTCCAGAGCATGGACCACCTCCTCCCCCTCCTTCACTGACCTTGGTGTCTTCAGGGTTGTTTCTCTTACATCTTCTCACTCCTCTCTCCAGCTACAAAGTTCGCAGCTTTTTTTTCTCTTCCCCCGTTTTTTTTTAATTATGTTATCACAGAGGCGTTACTGATTGGCTCGGCCTTGGCCAGTGGCGGGTCCGTTCTTGGAGCCAGCTGGCATTGGTCGAACATGGGGGAAGCTTCTGGCAGCTTCTCACAGAAGCCACCCCTATGCCACTCCTGCTACCAAAACCTTTCCATGCAAACCCAATACAACACAAGATTGAAGAAAGCAGTTAAGGTAAACAAGAAAGGGGTGGTGTTGGTGCAGTGGTACTGATCCCACTTGTTTGGAATTGTTATTGTAGGACAAAATAAGCAATTAGCGAGGAGATGACTTGATATTCCAAGAACATGCAACCATCGCTGCTTTCAGTCACGTGAAAAACGCACCACTGATTGCTAGAATACCTTGATACAGCCTGTTCTTGAAACAAAGTAACACATAAAAAAATATAATAGATATTTAATTCCTATTTCCCATTAAATTTGTCTTTCATGCTCTGTGAACATGTAAGGGGAAGCTGAAAAAATATATATATATATATTCAGTATATCCTTCCATAGTAAACAACATCTCTTAAGAGTAGCTTAGAGATACACAAAGATGTCAGAGCAGCAGAAATATCACTCAGTAAGTGCTCCACATAACCTGCTGGTAAGCTATTTCTCACCTACCCCTTCCCCAGTTATTCACCATATAAAGTTCTCCCAATGACTAAATTGGCAGTACCAACCTGGAGACCCGGGCCCACAATAGCACACTTACTACTACAAAGCCTAAAGTGGTCCTGCCATCTAGAGGAAAATTGGCTGCATGGCTTCAGAAAAGAATTGCCACCTCCTCAGAGTCATTCAGAGAAACATCCAGCAGCATTGGGAAATCCATTGGGAAAGGAGAGGAAGAAGAAAAGCTCGAGTTCCTTTGAAGACACTTTTTCATAGAAACTTTAAAGCTTAATTGATACCGATTGATTTTTATGCATCAAGCATTTGCCTTGGTCTGATTTCCCATTCCAACTTTGACAGACAACAGAAACATTAAACAAAAAAAGTCTGTCTTAAAGCCATTAGTAATAAAAGAAAACAGCTACAATCACTGTTGCCAAATAGGTTTCCACATCACCTGCCTCCTATGTTTACAGTGGATTATATCTATTTACAGACAGTAATTTAGGGAGAATTAATGTAATCTTTAAATTCTGGGAAGTAGTAGGGGGTGCTGAGTGGGCAAGATTGATTCAGCAAGCAGGGAAAACTTATATTCATCAGTGACTTGGTTGAAGGGACTGAGTGTACCCTCAGCATATTTGCTGATGACACTAAACTGGGAAGAGTGGCTGACACACCAGAAGGCTGTACTGCCATTCAGTGAGATCTGGACAGGCTGGAGAGTTGAGCATAGAGGAACCTGACGAAGTTCAATAAGAGCAAGTTCAGGGTCCTGCACCTGGGGAAGAATAACCCCAGGCACCTGTACAGGTTGGGGGTGGATCTGCTGGAAAGCAGCTCTGCAGAGAAGGACCTGAGAGTACTGGTGTATGACCAGTTGACCATGGGCCAGCAATGAGCCCTTGTGGCCAAGGCCAATAGAATCCTGGGGTGCATTAACATGCATGTAACTAGCAGGTAGAGGGAGATTCTCCTCCCTTTCTACTCTGCACTGGTGAGGCCACATCTAGAGTACTGTGTCCAGTTCTGGGCCCCCCAGTTCAAGAGATATAGGGAGCTTCTGGAAAGAGTCCAATGGAGGGCTACAAAGATGATTAAAGGGTTAGAACATCTTCATTTTGAGGAAAGACTGAGCAAGCTGGGTCTGTTTAGCCTAGAAAAGAGAAGACTGAGAGGGGACCTTATCGATGTTTACAAAAATATCTAAAGGGTGGGTGTCAAGAGAATGGGACCAGACTCTTTTCAGTGGTGGCCAGTGATAGGACAAGGCACAAGCTGGAACACAGGAGGCCCTGTTTAAATGTGAGGAAAAAAACTTCTTGAGTGTGAGGGTGCCCAGAGAGACTGTGGAGTCTCCTTTTCTGGAGACATTCAAAACCCACCTTGATACAGTCCTTTGCAAATTGCTCTAGGTGAACCTGCTTTGGCAGGGGGGTTGGACTAGATGATCTACAGAGGTCCCTTCCAACCCCAACCATTCTGGGATTCTGTGAAATATTCTTGGAAAAACATGATGTAGAAATGAAACGCAATTCAATCTATCTCTGGTTTGCTCTCTCAACTGTTTTGTTGACTGCCTCATTAGGTAGAAGACCTGAAACTCTGGTTTTCAAGAACTCATGCTGCAAGGGAACAGTAAAATGGGGAGAAGATGGGAAAAAACTAGGCAAATCTGGTGTATACTTCAACAACTGCTGGAGCATTTATTAATTTATGTGTAATAGATCAATTAATAGTTTAAGAGAATAACAAGTCCTGGGAAAAAAAAATTATTCCATATTTTAAAGAGGTCCCAGGTATGCATGTCCTCATGGCTGTCATTCTTACTGTATTCAAAAGTTAGAAACTGGGCATATTTTTCAGTTTTAACCACAGAAACAGGTAAAAAGTTAAATTTGCAGTTATTGCATTTGCACAGTATGAAAGACAGCATTTTCAGACTGATCAATTATTTAATTTATTATTTGTGGATGGTAAAACATGCATGCAGATGCAACCCCATATATACTAAGTGCATAGTCTAAATTTGAAGACATACAAAAACTTGTAATATTAAATAGCACTGTATTTTTTAAAAAAACCCTTGCAAATCAGGATGTCAAGATACATTTGTTTAATACATTAACAACCCAATCTTACAACCGAATTGATAGTACTCATTCTTGAGTTTCCCTCTGACTGTATAGATATATTAAGTTAGTTCTTTGCTATAAGGTGCTATGATGAAATGCTAATAGTGCTGGGTTTCTGGTGGGAAAGCAGAAGCCAGAGTCTCCAAGTTTCTTCTCGACAGAGACTTAGTGCCCTGAAGTCCACTATCATGCCAGTACTATTCTTTTTAAAAAGTCAGTCTCCCACCTTCATCACAATGGCCACAACAACTTCCACACAGCTGAACTACACCACATCCAAACCCAAGGTACTGGAAGCCATCTCCTTCCCCACCTATACCTACACCTTGTCATTCCTCATCATCCTGGAGATAACTTCCCAGCTGAGTCTTGAGAAAACTTATTACTAAGGGCCCTTTAAAGGAAAAGGATCTTTCACATTAATATTCCCCAAGCACATAGTGCACAAGAAACCAAAACAGACTGTTTTTTCCACCTATAACCTGTTCTCATAATAACAGCTTAGAACCTTCCTTACTGTTTCATTTCTAAATTTAGGATTTCAAAAGGCCACTTGGAGCTCTGTTTCCTTAGATAATCCTCATCAATCAAGGTAACTGGCTTTGAATTTGCTTCTCTCTTATTCTTAGGTGTAGAGACTGTTTCATATTATGATAGGTGCTGATTTTATTGAGTGTGTTGATTTACCTGTTCCAAACCTTATTTATGTGTTTATTTTTTGTGGTTTTTTTCCTCTTGAAATATCTGTTGGCAGGCTTCATTCCTACTGTCACATTAGTATTAGACCTCCTCATAACAAAAATAATTTTCCTTTTAAGCCTTCCACATAAGAAAATATCAGGCTTATTAACAGGTTTGTGAGTTTAAAGCAAATACAGAAGTAAAACATTTTCTCTGCAGCAGCTTGTCCTGCTGGGAATGCCTTCTACTACTCAAAAATGTTCTGTCAGGTTACAGCACACGGTACCCGACTGTCAGTCAGGTATAACCACTACTGCTGATGAATCAGATGGTAGGAATCACAACAGAAAGCAACCTCACTACCTTAAATTTTGGGGGCTGAGCAACAGGCTCAGCTTTCTCAGTGTTACAGCCTTAGGAACATCACACTATTTTCCTCTGCTCCCAGAGCAAGGTCCTTCACACCAGCATTTACACAGCCCTGGAGACCCCTGCACACATTTCCCGGGGCTGAAGGCAGTATTGTGCAGTGTGTGTGTGTGCAACATGTTCTCATACAAGCAATTCACTTCACTTCTGCAATTGCACAATAGAGAAACACCTCTTTGGAGCCTAAATGCAAACAGAAGGTCCTCCAGGACTACTTCTGCTGTTGAATAGTGGCTTTGCATTTTCTAAAGTTATTTTGTGTGCATGTTGCATTCATTGTTTCAGTTCTGAATTAACAGCAAAATCCCCACGGGTTGGCTTATAGAACAACAAAAATGAAGGAAAAAAATCCACTTCTAAAGCTTTAAAAAACAAAAAAACCCACAAAAACCTCAAACAAATCCTGAACTGAAAAAAAAAAATATATCTTTTGTATATTTAAATATAAAATATACTACAAAAGTATGCCTCCCGAGTATGAATAAGGTATATTATATATAAATAAAGGCACGTAAGCAGCAGAGGAGGTGGGGATCAGCCGGCTGCAGCACAGAGCGATGCTACCACCTCCTGGACAAACAGCAGCAGCCACTGCTCTGCTCAAACAGGACTCCCTGTTCGTACTGCACAGCCAGGGCAAGGAGAGAATACTTGATGTGACAGAAGATATCAAACCTTCAATACCAGAAAATATACTCTGATTGTATTGTATTAGCAGACAAAGTTATTTTAACTCCTCTGTCTCTTCTCAGTGAGCTCAGAAAGTGTCTTTACTACACATTATCAATTAATTTGTCATACTAAGTTACAAGGAAAGTACCTTTACAGGTTAGTTCTGAAGGAGTCCCTGACTTGAGATTTTACATGATTCACCAAAATGCATATCGCCCATTTTTAGATGCCTACAATTTTAGGCAGTGAGGAGGTTATGATGTCATTTGCTCGCTGTAGTAGAACACTGCCTTTCTGCAGGCACATTGTAGCTTAGCAGCCTAATGCAGAGTTATGGAATTTCAAAACATCTGTTGCTAATCGTTCTGCAGACATGAAGGAGTTAGTTGTCAAAGTAGTTATCCTTTACTGCTCTGAAAAAAAAAAAAAAGTGGACAAACTGGAATGAAGTATCTCCATGCCATGAAGAAGTAGCAATGAAAGAGACTTATTCCTGCAATATTTTTTCCTGTTTGTGATATTGCTGTCCCTTGACAATGTATGTGCTCTGCAGAGCAGAAGCCAGCATAAAAAAGGAAATAGTACAGACTTTAACAAAAATGTTTTCTAACTTAAGATAAAGTGTAAAAACAAAAGAGCAAAAGACAAATTTCAAATTCCCTCCACTACCTTGACTACTCTATAAAGAACATACACTTCCAGTTATGTACTGCAGAAAGCTTAATGGCTTTGATTACATTGAACTAGATTTCTCTATTTTCTTTTTTGTTAAAAAAAAAAAAAAAAAAAAAAAAAAAAAAAAAAAAAAAAAAAAAAAAACAAAACAAACAAAAAAAAAAAAAACAGTCCCCCCCTTAGATAAAATTTACCCTCCAGAAAACAACTGTGTTCAGAGCATGACTCTCATCGAGTGAACTATTCATACACATCAACAGAGGAATATTACCTTCAACTCATGTGATGGATAGCATAATTTGAATCTGACCTAAACTTCCAACAAGAAAATCCAGTTCTTCTCTTCTGAAGTTTAGGGTTTGTGTGGAGATTTTGAACAACTTTAGATTACAGAAGTGAGGTTTTGCATTATGGGGTTTTTTTTATTGTTGTTGTTTTTGGGTTTTGGTGTGGTTTTTTTCTTTCTTTCTCTATTTTTAACGCTCATACATTTTAAGTGGCATTTTAGGCCACTTATTAGCATTTTTTTCCCAGGCAAAACATAAAGAAATGTTATCGAAAAATGGTGTTACACATTTCTCCCAGATAAACTGGCACACACACACAAAAAAAAGAAGAAAAATAAAAAGAGGTTCTACAAAAATATTTTTAGATACTACACTAGGAATAGTAGTCCTAAAAAGTTAAGAAAAACAACACTGGACTGTATCTTCACATTGAGCATTTCTAGGCATTTTTTTCCACTATGCATTTGTTCTGCTTTTCTTTCCATTTCTTAAATTCCATAGTCTACTTCCTTCCCTTCATCTTTATCATCTTCCATCAGCCTTTCAACAGCTTACTGCCCCTTGTATTTCCTTACCTCCAACACATTTAAACACCTCAAAAGCCTGCTGGCCTCTGTCCAAAAATACTTAGTTACAGGTTTCCAAAAGAACGTAAGTCTATTCTTAGGAACACCCTATCTGAACAGATTCTCAGCAGAACACAAAGTACTTAGGACATCAAATTCTTTAATCTGCTGGTATTTGGTACATCATGTACTCATCACATACAGAACCAGTCAATATCTGATATGCAAATTAAAGGCTAACAAAACATTTGTATGGACAAATTTCAAAAATCACATATTATAAAATACTTTCCAAGATAATGAAATCGTCATGAGAGAAATCAAAAGGTTATTCAGGTTACCTACACTAATCATTAACCGGGGGGAAAAAAAACCTGTTTAAAGTTTGATCTTGGATCTAAAGGGATAAGATTTGGGGGTTTGTTTTTAAGTGGTTTGGCAGGTTATCTTTCTAGAGGATTACTATGGAAAACTACATTTTGTTAATAAAATCCTTGAAACCAGGACAAGTATACATATTTTGAAGAAGTGTTAACCAAAAAAAAGCAAGAGCTCTGAAAAAGGCTGTTTGTCATGTTTGAAACTTATCCAAAAAGGTTATTAGATAATAAAAGAAATACAGATACTTTACAACAGAAACTTAGAAGACTTCAAAACAATAAAGACAAAGATTTGGCCTCTCTGAATTTCTTCAAAAAATAAAATTTAGGAAGTGGAAAGACTTGTAAGTGGAAAAACATGTAGGAACTGAAAAGTAGTAAACTGAGATTGGAAATTGGAAGTTGACTTCAGCCTTCCAATTGGAAGGTGAGGATCTAGAACAGCAAAAGAAACTGTATCAAAACATGCCAGTTTAAGTAGGAAAGTAAGTTTTGTTAACATCCATTTCTACAACAGAAGAGATCTAGACACGTTACCCACAAGTCTTTCCCATAAGCTCACTTACTCCAATTAGTGAGATGTTACAATGCCAAGTTACAATCTCAGTCTTTTAAGCGCTGACAAATAATTGGAGAAGTTAGGCCTTTTTCCAGACAACTTACAGTCTTAAGAGACAAATAACTGTAAGTGTTGCTCATTTTTAATTAGAGGTTACATTTAGAATGAAAGCTACTCATGAGATGTGAATCACTGTGTCTTGAGATAAAGACCACAGCTCCTCTCTAAAGGGCTTAACACTTAATGATAGGAAAGAACTATTGTAGGGATATATTCCATAAACTGGAATAGCCCATTACTCTAACTTCTGCATGTTTTTGACCTGCTTTTGAAATGGGATAATTGCATCCAGTATGTACTATACTTTCTCCTATTAATCAAGATTAATATCTGCTTTCTCATGCAAATTCTTTGCCTTTTCAGTTTTCTGTCACAAAAATTTAGGTAAGCCAAAAGCGTATGCCAGAAAGACAGCAGAGACAGCATTGCTTATTCTAAAGACATAGTTAAAATTCACAGAATCACAGAATGTGAGGGATTGGAAGGGACCTCGAAAGGTCATCTAGTCCAATCCCCCTGCCAGAGCAGGAACCTAAATGAGATCACACAGGAAGGTGTCCAGACGGGTCTTGAATGTCTCCAGAGAAAGAGACTTCACAACCTCCCTGGGCAGCCTATTCCAGTGCTCTGCCACACTCAGAGAAGGGGTTCCTTCTGAAATTCAGTTTTATAAAGAAGGATAAAGTTATGTAGTGCAGTTAAAACCTTGGTTTAGGTCTCTGATTTATTAACTTGAGATCAGTTCTAAGTATCCTCAGCAGTGCTCAAATTCACCACTAATATAATTCTGAAATATTTAAAATTCAGTGCAAAACATGTAGAACCAAGGGAATGACTATGTTTAATTAAATCAGCATGATACATATAAACATTCCATTTGGTTATACATTTAACTTCACCAAGAATTAAATGCACATTTATAATTTTCTAATAACGACATTCAAGACATTATTGCATTTTTAAAGTATTGTTTGTTAGACAGTAGATTCATTATAAGGCATTGACTGAACTTTAATTCCACAGCAGGGAAAATGTTCAAAGATTCAGTATTGCATTCAGAAGCAATAATAGATTTGCAAGAAATCCAATAAGATGAAATGCTCTGTTGAATCCTAAAATACAAGAATGATGAAGCAGTCACCACACACACTTATTTGTAATTATTATATTACATTTCAACTTTAATTACTGCAACAATTACTAAGAAATTTAAGTAATATTTGGCACACAAACTAATGACATTGCTAGTGTCATGAAGGAATACATTCTCCTTCAGTCTTGATTCATCAAATTTCAAGCAGTCATCTGAACGTCAATTGTTTTCAGGCTGTATTCAATTCTAAAACTGTTCAATACAAAATTAGATAGCATCATTTTTTAAAAAAGCTTTTATTCTTTCTATTCTTCCATAGTGTCCTCATTCATAAGCTAAACTGAGGAAGAAGGTCAACAATTTCATTTTTGAGCTGCACGCTGAAACAAAATTGATATTGACAGCTGTAACTAGAAGACTTGAGCTAAAACTTTCCTAACAAGTGCTCACAAAAAAGTTGTTCTTGAATTTTCTTATATCATTTTTGTCTCTAAGTCATGAAAGCATGTAGGCACGAAAACAGAGTTGGACTTCATTGATTTAATTTTAAAAACAGCAAAGGCTGTAGCACTTGAAGCATTTCCTCATTTAAATCAGCCTTCTAATTCAATAAAAACAAATAAATTTTGAAGATGGGTTTCTTTAACATAGATAATCAGATTTTTTTTAAAAAAAGAAAAAACACAAACACCAATGTTTTTAATTTACTTTTGAATGAAACTGAAATATTTCTCCCAATGTATCTTTTAAATTTCTAACCAGGATAGTATACTAAAACAGAAAAAAAAAAAATCACTAATCACTACTATTAATTACATGAATATTAATAAGAAGAAAACTGTTAGAGAAATTGTTTTCTTTAGTAATTGGATTACAGTTTCATGCAGAACTATTACAAATTATAGAGGCAGTGTGGCAGAGAACTCGGGCTTTAAATGTTATAAATATAGAGGTAAGTACATGAAAACACTGTCAATATTATATCCTTATATATTAAGATATATCACGAATTTTAAGAATGGGATTGCTTTTTTAAAGGATTTTATAATATCTACAGAGCAAACAAGAACTGGAGTACAAATGAAATAGTCTAAATGAAGCTGTAATCTTTTTAAACTAGCACTTTCATTAGTCATTTTGCCATTCTAGGATTTTTTTCCCCTCAGATTAGTAATGGAGAGTTTGTTACCTTTCTTTTCTTTCATTCTATAGACATAATTATGCTTCAATAAACTTAAAAACTGAAGGTTTCATTTTGAATATGGGGTTCTTTCAGTTTTGTATTAGCTTGGGGAGGGTGTTTCCTTATTATTTCTTAAAAATATGAAGACATTGGAAACAGGTCCAGAAAAGCTCCTTAAAGTTGAAGGATAACCTAACAACATTTCTGTTCAGCTTTTGAATGATCTTGAGCTATGTAAGTCGGAAAAAATGCTTCATGTGTAGGAAGGACTCCTGTCTTTACACATACACATTCCACACAAATAGGTACCTCTTAATAAGAGAATAAATCCAATAAAGAATTTTACTATTTAATACTGCAGAAGAAAATGAAATTCAGTGGTCCCTAGGTCTAGTGAAGGCATGCTAAGAAATCATATGCATACTTGTCAGAAATTGCTACTCAACAATACTGGCCATACTGGAGCTTATAAAAAGTGCCATTTATTTGAGCTTATATAGTTTATTTCCCTCCAAAAGTTACTTCAGTTATGCCTCCTAAAGGGAGTACATTTGTGTAAACCAAAATACTTCCAACTGAAAAGACATTCCCTATTAAATTATGCTTGAATTTTCATGGAGTTTTCCCCCTCAAAGTTTGCATTGTAAATAGTTATGTTATCCACACCCATTAACCTACCCAGCTTAAGACAAGTGTCTACTTCTCAGATTATTTGTCCTTTCTTTTTAAAAAATACGTTTAAAAAAAAATCAGATTTAATGAAGAGGAATTTTCAATACTCTTTTCTTCACACAATTTCAGTACTATACCTCTAGGCAAATTTTCCAACTAGCAGATTGGAAAGATTTTTCCCAGCAGATTGGAAGTTAGCCAGTGTGATGCCCATCTACAAAAAGGGTTGGAAGGAGGATGTGGGGAAACTGCAGGTCTGTTAGTTTTACTTTAGTCCTGGGGAAGCTGATGGAGCAGATCATCTTGAGTGCCAACACACAGTACATGCAGGACAACCGAATGATCAGGCCCAGTCAGAATGAGTTTATCAAAGGCAGGTCCTGCCTGACTAACCTGATCTCCTTCTATAACGTGGTCACCCAGTAAGTGGATGAAGAAAAGACATTGTCTATCTAACAAAGCCTTTGACACCATTTCCTAGCATTCTCCTGAAGAAACTGGCTGCTTACTGCTTGAATGGACATATATTTTGCTGGGTAAAAATACTGGCTAGATGGCCATGCCCAAAGAGTGGTGGTGAACAGAGTTAAATCCAATTGGTAGCCAGTCACAAGTCACATTCCCCAGGGCTCAGTGTTGGGGCCAGATCTATATTAACATCTCTATCAATGACCTGGACAAGGGGATCAAGTGCATCCTCAGTAGTTTTGCAGATGACACCAAGCTGGGTGGAAGTGTTGATCTGCTTGAGGGTAGGGAGGCTCTGCAGAGGGATCTAGACAGACTAGATTGATGGGCCAGGACCAATTGCATGAGTTTCAATAAGGCCAAGTGCCAGGTTCTGCACTTTGGCCACCACAACCCCTGGCAGTACTACAGGTTTGGGGAGGAGTGGCTGGAGATCTGCTTGGCAGAGAGGGGCCTGGGGGTTGTTGATTGATAGCCAGCTGAACATGAGCCAGCAGTGTGCCCAGGTGGCCATGAAGATTAAGAACATCCTGGGCCGTATCAGGAATAGTGTGGTCAGGGAAGTCATCTTACCTCTATCAGTACTGATGAGGCCACACCTTGAGTACTGTGTTCAGTTTTGAGCCCCTCACAAAAAGAAGCCCATGGAAGTGCTGGAGTACATCCAGAAAAGAGCAATGAAGCTGGTGAAGGGACTGGAGCACATCATAGAATGAGTGGCTGAGGGAACTTGGGTTGTTTAGTCTGGAGAAGAGAAGGTTGAAGGGAGACCTTATCGTTCTCTACAACTACCTGAAAGGAGGGTGTAGAGAGGTGAGTGCTGGTCTCTTGTCCCAAGTAGGAAGTGATAGAACAAGAGGAGATGGCCTCAAGTTGTACCAAGGGAAGTTTAGAATTTCTTTACTGAAAGGGTTATCAGGCACTGGAACAGGTTGTCCAGGGCAGTGGTGGAGTCCCCATCCCTGGAGGTATTTAAGAGTCATGTAGACACAGTGCTTAGGGACATGGGTTAGTCAGGGACTTGTCAGTGTCAGGTTAATTATTGGACTTGATGATCCTAAAGATCTTTTCCAATCTAGGCAATTCTGTGATTCTGTAACTATAATGAGACCAAAACTGACTTTATCTCAGTCTTTCATTCTGTGGAATTAGTAAAGTTTCTATCTTTAAGCATGAAATTAGCCTCATTAAAATGAGTAGATACTCTCCCCCTTAACATTGAGAACATGCTTCAGTGTTTTGTCAAATGAATGGATGTTTGACTAGTTTAAAGCCTTATCCCCATCACCATGTATGAGAAGTGTCCTAGTCCCACTCAAGTCAGTGTAGATTCTGCCAAAAACTTCAGCAGATTTGGAATGTCACCCTAGGGTGACTTATCCTTTACAGTGTTTCCAAAGCTGCTTAAGGGATTTAAAATTAATGGAAATTGGGCATTCAGAATGCTTGGGCAGCTTTTGAAATTTCAGACTTATGTCTAAGCAATTAAATTAAAGAAAGATGAAGAAAAAAAATCAAAAGTAAAATTATTCTCAGAAGTTTTATAGCAACTTTTAGGCAAAAAAACCCCAGGTAACAGATATAAGTTGCATGCAGATATAAAACAAAGAAGCATTTGTGATAGATGTTAAATCACAATAGACACAAATGCATTTTATCAAATAATTCTTCTACCCAATAGTGTCCAATCATTAAAGAATAATATCAGAAACGTACATTTTTTACCTAAGAAGGACTGTGGTTAACCTGACTGGAAATAATAATCCACTGGAAAACAGCACAGTCAGAGAATACTTCTAGGAAGCAGATTTACTTAGAACTGGCTCAGTGCTAGTGGAATCGCTCAGGGCCTTTTTTGGCACGTGCATTGTAATGTTATGAGCTTTTATATTATGGAAAGAAAAAATGTTTTGTAAGGTAGTTTTACTTTCACATAGTTGAGCACAGTATTAGAAGTTATGCGAAGACATGAAGACAAATGTTGTGGCCATACAACACGTCTTTTCAATATTCAAAGAATGAAGAAAGGGAGGGAAAGAAAACACTTTCCTTCCTTTTAACCAGTGCTATATCATTGTTGGAAAAGAAACAAGAAGGACTATTAGACAAGTAGCAAAGAACTAGAGTTCCAGGCCTTCATGTAAGTCTAAACTTATATATTATTCTCAACTTCATACATTAAGTACTCCATAACAGGCAGTCCAACAGAATATTTTAGCGAATGATGAAAAGATGCTTGAAGTCAAAACATACAATAAAAACTTGACAAAGTTGAAATGATTCATTCTTTCCTCATTAAAAGGCTTAACAGTAAGCTCTGCATTGAAAGATTTTTAAAAAGAGAAAGAAATATAGCTCTCTAGCAACTAACATACTTGGATGTTTCAGGGAGCAGTGGAAAAGTTTAAATTTGTAAGTGTATTGATATTTGATTTACATCAGTTTCAAAGGCATGTATTTCCCATGTTACAAATTGCCTTGAAGGAAATAAGGAACACCTCATGTCTGACTTTTATTCCACTGAAAGTAATCCTGACAAAATTTGGAATTTAAAAACCATCCAGAAGACTTGTCTATATATTTTAATATATTATTCTTTATTCAACTGAAAATTTTTTCCTCTATTGATTTCTGCATTTCAGACAGGAAAGTATATGTACTTAAATTCTAATTGTTTTTACATGAGTAGCTATGGATAGCACAAGCATTTAAAAACCATCTCAGTAGTTTGCTTACGTTTTATCCAATTCTCTGTTCAGTGTAGTCCCAGAATTTATTTGTGAAGTTATCGATTATATAAAAGCCTAGAATAGCTGCGGGTTTTTCTTTTTTAATTAAGTCCAACAATTTCAGAAAAATCTTGACAGCAGAACCCACAGTTGCCAATCCTAAGGAAAACTGACTTCATCTTTTTATGTATGCTCACATACAATTTGGATTCATTTGACTAATTATGATATCTTAAGCTGAAATCTCTCATCACTGTTTTAGAATACAAGTTATATGATAAAAGACAAAAAATCCAAAGAATTAGTCAACGTGATCTCTGAAAAAGAGCGCTTACTTTAAAATATATGAATGAAACTTGACTAACTTTAACAACTATCTGTGCTAAAGTACAAGGACCTGTCCAAGTGGCAGTGTTGTATATGTAATACCACATGTGGTATATGTTACACCCCCACATTCATTTATTGACTTCTATATGCTTAAGTCTTAAATTTCCAACTAATAGAATGTTCCCATTTAGGACACTCAGGAAACTGAAGTCCAGTCTTACTGAAAATAAGGAGGAACAATCTCTTGTCAGACTGTTCAATTTTTTATTTTTTTTTTTCCTGGTTTAACTTTTAAGAAACATATTCAGACTCTCTCTCTATTATTTTGAGGTTCAGTAAGACTTAGTCTTAACAACAATTAGAACAGCAAAAAAATCTCAGGTTACTTTGCCAATAAGATCTGATAATGATAATCATATTGAGGAATTTAAGACAGTAACAGAAGTTGCCAACTTGCTCCCCTCTTAAGCATATATCCTTCCTGTGCACGCAGTTACTGATAAGTCCCTTCTGTAAAACACAGCCAAGTCTGTAAAATGCACTGAAGTCTTTATAAATGCTGTAACCCAAAATCATCCAACTGCTCTGTTAAATGGACAATACTTCCCATGACATCAGAGCTCAGACACTCTTTATAAAAGAAATGAACTGTTGAAAAAAAAAAAAACAAAAAAACAGTTACTTCACTGGTACAAAGACCTCAGAGAAAATGTGGTATTAAGACCCTGACAGAGACAGGGACAGAGACAGGGACAGAGACACTGAAAAAGATATAAGGATCTACAGTGCCAAGGGTATACTCTGCTCCTCTTCCACCACAAGGACAAAATTGCACTTGAAATTAAGAAAGGTTTAGCAAAGGCTTAAAGACAAGTGAGAGAAACAGCTGTGGTGACTGGAATTTAGCCAGAGTAGCTAGAACATATCAAATCTTTAAAGAGCTGACTACAAAACACAAAATTCAACCATAAATTAACAGGAGATGCATCTTAATTGAACACTGGACCTCTGCCATGATATTTATGTCAAAAGCTGCATTGGACACTAGACTTATGAAGGAGTAATCATAAGATGAAATGAGAAAGTGTTCCTTAGCAGTAGTAATTAATCCAGGTAGTGCAGAAAACAAGGCAGAACACTGGCTGACTAACAAGGAACTGGTGCACATTTTGCCACCTGTTGCAGTAAGTGCTAGAGCTTATTATAAAACTAAAGCAGTACTCACTGCATATTTTTCAGCAAGAAAAAAAAAAAAGAAAATACCAACCCAAAAAGCTAGTAACTTGGTACAGTTCTGTCTCATCTGAACTTTCCAGTCACAACAGGCCAGCAATAGAAAAGCAAGTTATTCCAGGTCAGCACTGAAACATAGCAGAGCGTTCTGTAAAACTTTGCTACTAATTTCTTGATTTTTTGATGAATACAGTCAAAAGTAGAATATACGTAGAACTAAAGCATACTTCATCGTTCTCCAGATTGAACTTTTGCTTTCTCCCTCTTTGTATAAACTCTTTAGAACAGTGGTTAATAGTTCTTTTAATCCTCTCTATTACAACAGAAATGCCAGCTTTTTCATCATTCAATTCAGATAGTCTACTACTTGTTTCCAAAACAACCCCTCAAGACTTCTTGACTTGTACTTAAACCAGAAACCTAAGAAATTTATGGGCTATACTGACTAAAACTCCAAAAGGTGTAAAGTGATTAGTATGGGGGTAAAGCAGGGGAGGCACCAAAGATACCCTTGCAAGTTTATCCAAATACTTTAAATGCTTGAATTACAAAAAGTCTGGCTTCATGAGAGGTATCTGGCCCTTGGTTTTTGGCCACTTGATTCATGGGACTCCATCCCAGTTCAGAAGTTGAAATGTAGCAGAGACAAAAAGCAGACGCATCTTTATTATTAGGGAAAAGTGTTTTAAAACAATTAAAAGAATTCATAGAATTTTCACAGAAAGCTATAAGTCTTCAGCAATTTACATAATGGTTGTTACGCATAACAAGATTTTACAGTTCTGACAGCCAAGCAGCCAGATAGTAAACAGTGGGCAAGTATCAAAGAAGTGATCTTGAAACAGACATAAGGAATGTTAAATTACCACAACTGACAGTAAGTATTGGCCCTGTAAAAATATGTACTTTTCCTTTCATTCTTATAGAGTCAGATAAATTCAAAGAGTGAACTCTTACTGTATTCCCAGGTGTATCAGTCAAACACAAGGATGATGCATTCCCAAATGGGCAGTTTGAAGATGTTCAGTGTTCGATGTTACTAGTTTGTTATTCTGAGAATAACATATAGCACTCCTTCATCCTTGGAACCTAGACTGCACAATTTATGCATACTACATAAAAGTAGGTTAGAGGAGTTTTGCTGGGAAAAGTGTCAAGAATGTTATATGTGTTACTCTTCTATCTCGAGGTGTATCCTTTTCACTGTTTCCCCCTACCACTTCAAGAGTTTTATTCGATCTTAACTGCCTGTATATTTTTTTTATTCCCTCCCCATAGTATACTTCTCATAGACTAAGATACCATACATTTGTCCATTATGCGATGCTCTCAAAGCTCTACATCTGCTTCCAGAAATGTCATTCCATCTATAAATCACCATGAGAAAATCTGGCCCTTAGTTCACATTCAGAGGGTACTGTATCAAACTATACTTGTCTCATGAAGTGGAAGAAAAAGGAATACAACTGAAATATTTCAGAGAAACAGACAAAATTAGAATAAGCTGTTTTAAAATTCCTGGCATCACCTTCAAGCACAGTCAGCAATAAGCCTTTAGAAGGGCACATCAGAATTACAATGAACAATTTAAACAGATTTGCTAGTGGCCAGTGCTCTTAGCCATTCATATTGAATGGCTGAAAGAGCAGCTGCAGCAGCAAGGTCATGATCAAAATTAATAATGATACACATATTAATTTATTTTCTTAGACACTAGAATCAGTTATAATTGTTACTTGCAGTGAAACACTACTACAGCCACATGTATTATTTGCATACGTGAACAGTTAGTTATCATGTGTGTACACTTGTGCAGTCCTTTTGACCTACTGCATATTGACTATATGAGTACTGAGTTAGGAAACTGATCATTCCTTGTACAAACATATGCACATAATAATGGTATAAGATGCTGTAAAGCTACATTACAGTAGATTGCAATGACCTTAATGACATCTAGACAAAAAACAGATCCCAAGATGCATGAAAAAGGAATATACAAAGAGCAAATAAATGACAAACTGCCTTCTGAACAGCCCACCATCTAGACTTGTAACATGGAAAACACAAATTTATAAATATTATTAACAGCCATAGTGAGAACAAAGAACAAAAAAGTTCTAAAACACCACTGCCACCTTCTGTTTTCCAAGAAATGGATTGAGCTAGACATAGGATATTTCAGATAAAAGAAAAGAGTACAATAAGTGAACATGTCTTTCATAAAGGCAATTTTGTATTGTATAAATTGTGTATTCATATATTATTTTTCCTCCAAAACTAACATATTGTGAGTCTAGACCAAGGTCTAGGATTAAAATTAAGGAGAAAAACACAGCCACCTAACAATACACACTATAAAAATGTGTGACCTTAAAAACAGAGCAAAGGTAATCTTGAAAACAAGAATACTACTCATTCGGTGGATAACTTTACTGCAATGCAATCAGGATTGTAAGAAAGCCCAGATTTAGTACTCTTTTACATAAAATGTTTTACTCTTCTCCAAATATACTTCCTGTCATATACTTCAGTCCTTATTCTAAGATATAATTATGTTTAATTAGCAGCCCTTTTAATGTTCTTGGCTTATTTCTAACTTACAAACTCTACGTACACCTCCAAATCAGATTTTGAGAGGCATCACTTCTGGCATGCTTGAGCAACTTCTAGGTACATCCATTAGTTTTTGTACATATAAACATGGACCTTTCTCATAGGATGCTTAGTGTTTGCCAAGATTCGTAGGGTTTCTTTTGGAGGTGGGGAAGAGGTGATGAGAGAATAAGATTGGAAATAGGTCCTGGGATTTTAAAAAGTTTTTTCTATAATTCAGCTGCACATCATTCCTCAGAGTTTCAGTCAAAAAATAAACATCATAAAGAGTTCTAGACCTGTGGAAACTAAATATACACCTATTTTCTATATAGACATGAGAATACATTAGGTCAACTTAACTACACAGAAAGACAGAAAGCACCACTCTATTACTTACAGGTTGGCAAATTAGTTTTGCTAACTGATCTGAGCCTTGGGGAAGCCAGGGGGAGAACAAAACAAAGTGTTTAACATGTTTCACAGAGGTTGCTTTATCATGCTAAAAGCTGTGAATGCTTCAGAAACCCAAGATTTCTAGACATCACAAATGCCACCATATCCTTTAAACAATTACACAGTTTTTACCACCACACCTCATTAGCTAGGCAAGTAATTAAGAGCAAAGAGGACAGCAAGTCAAGTCAGAAATGACCTACCAATAATGTTAAAGCTTTGTGGAAGAACAACTTTTGGCTAGTATAGGATGGATGATCAGCTCAGCACTACAGACCAGAAGAGCAAGTGTTTCTTTATGAAGACTGACAAACATTCTGTAACAGCATTTATTTTGGGTGAGGCAAACACACTCTTAGCTCCTGGCTTTTTTCGAAAGTGCCAGAAACTCACTGGAAGTTGTGGGAGGTTTGGGGGTTTTTTGTTTGTTTGGTGAGGTGTTTATTGGGTTTTTTCTGGGGGAAGGGGTTGTTTGGTTTTTATTGTTACTATTCACAAGGGTAAATAAAGCTTTCAAAAACATTCTTGTGGTGGGGGAAAAGGTGAACATACTGAACATTTTTAAATTGTCTGGAAAAGCACTATTCATCTACTGCTATTCCCAAAACCATAAGGCCTGCAATATGAATAAATCAGAGTTAAGATAGAAACTTTCCACTTCAGACTGATTATTCATCAGAATGTCTCAGAGAAGAAAAACAGATCTCAAAGGCAACAAAGATAGCTGAAGAGAATTGCTGATTAGAGAGCTGAAGGAGAAAGCTGAGGAGGGGGGGGAAGGAAAGAATATCTGTGAATAGGAATCCACTCTCTACAATCTCTTATAAGTTTGGGATAACATGACAGTGCTTTGGTGATTAAGTGTTTTCTGGTTTATGTTTATTGGAGGGAAGTGGGGAATGGGGAGCTAGGCATACTTTAGAATTAGACTTGTGTTATCACAGTTCTAACTAACCAACACAAGCTCCTTTAAAATCGACTTTGGTGTATTGATGGTGCCACATAGTGGCTGTAGGATGGAGGCCATGGCCTTTGCTACATTTTCCTTTCTTTTGTCTGTCCCCTGTTGACACCAAAGGTTAATGGTCACAACCTATTTCCTACAGTAGTCTCAACCACAGCTTACAACCCCACACATTTTAAACCATCACTTTCCAACACTCCATTCTTAATACAATTATACATCATCCTAATGGGACAGACCAATCAATGTACACCTTTATTATATATACAGATACTTTTCTTAAAAGTATATCAAAATAACCAGGAACATGGAAAAAAGTCAATAGATACCGTGACATCATTCAAATACTAGTCTTACATTTCTAAGTAGACAAATATTTTAGCTACACTTCTTTTAACAATTATTAGGGCAACTTTTTTCAGAGTTTTTTTTTTTTTCTTCTCTGTTGGTTCTTAATACATCCTCACTCTTCCAAACAGTTCATGAAAACATTAAACAACATTAGAAAATATTCCTCTGAAACGTATAAAAGTTATTACTTCAAGAAATAGCTTCAGTTTTGTTGGTTTCTTCCTATTAGTAGAATGGGAGACATTAGGCCCCAGCAACAATTCAGACATCTGGATTAGAATTTAGTTTAGTCATGACTTCCTGTGTTATATATCCCCTGTTGAAAGTTTGTCTTGTAAAGAATATCTTCTGTCTACAAAAACTAGGAATCATTTTTGTTCAGCTGCAGACTATTCAGAGGTGATATTACACCTCCTCAGTTTTTCTTTATTTTCTGTTTTATAATTATCCGTTACAGGTTACGGACTGATTTTTTTTGTACATGAAAAGGTGTGGGTCTCACATCTTCAATTCTTGTAAAAATAAAAAGTTCAAACACAAACTGGTGGAGCAGTCTTCTATATAAAAAAATTACCACACAGCTAACACATGCTTATGGAGAAGATATCAGGTCTTCTTGTCTAAGAGCATATCTAGGTTCAAAACAGAATACCATATTTAGGTTTAAAACACAATAGGAATTGAGAATATTAATATGAGTACATCTCATACAATTTTGAAGCATATTGGGAAATAAGCCGTTGTTAGTTGGTTTTCTTGGCTGGCATTCTTGTTGGTTTTCTTTTTATGAATCACTATCTAAGAAACAAGCATGCTAAGAAAAGTGGCTACAGAAATGTTAACCTGATACTATTTTCTTCAAGAACGGATAAGTCTCCCATAATTCCACAATTGAACACAGAATATGTTTTAGCAGATCAAAGGAAAAGAGCAAGCAACCAGATGCCATGCTACAGGTTTTCACAGTAGTAGTAAACTCACAACTGTCTGACTTTGGCAAGGGCTTGTTACAGAATTCAAGTGACATCCTATTGCCAGAAGCTACAGGAACTGGATTACAAGGGACAGTTTCTCACCTATTTGCCACTGACAAGTACAAATTTGAGGCATTAGCAATACTTGTATATGTATGTGGCACTTCCCAGTCTCTAGAGCTTCTTGGAGGCTTTGCCTCTCTCATCTATGGAAGGATTTTGATCAAGATAAAAGTCATTAACTAGTATGAAGAAGAATTAGATAAGAAAATGTGGTGGTTTTATTATGAGAAGATCAACGTTCTTCTCATAATAAGGCTGAACTGAAACTAAAATACAGCTATTCTAATTACTAAAAAGAAAATTAACTCTATCCTAGCAAAACCAGGACTTAGTAAATTAGACTAAGAAATTCTCATTTGTCAAAGGCATAGAGGATTAAACAATTATTTTAAAAGAAAGTTGATTCTCCACTGCAAAACTACAGTATCAATGTGAGCTCTATTAAAGTAGGTTAGAGCAAGAGAAGCTGCTTAATAGCCTATTCTGTTGATCCCGGTACCTAAACACACTTCTCTAAAAATACCTGAGAGCTTAAATTTCACTGCACCCACTGACTTCATTTCCAAACAAGGTTGATTATCACACAATGCCTGTAATTACATAGGCTTTCACCTCAGTGGAAAGAAAAGCTTTCCTTTCCACATTTAGAGTCCCCCATAAGATTTTAACCTGATATGCTCAAATCAAATGAAAGTGTTATTAGTATATGTTGGTTTGAAAAAAATTTTGAAGTACAAGACCTGATCATCAGCAAGGAGTTATCTGGAAATATATATTCACTCTACACAAGAAATATGAAATTTACAGAGGTCATTAACGTAGTCTATAAAACTATAATCTAAGTCACAAGATTCTCTTCAATCACAGTTTGTCCCTACAAAATTATCTGACCTTATCCTGTAAAGGATATGAAGGTTTTAAAAATTCTGAAATATGTTGGACATGGTATATAAATGATTATTTAGAGGGACTGCTTCATTGCACTAGGCATCATAACAGAGTTTCTTGAAACATGATTCTTAGTACAGATTTTTTGAGGGAATTTCTATAGACAAATCTCAATGCACTCTAGAAAGAGAATGGGAAAGAAAGAGGAAAAGTAGTGGAAGATGGACAATTTAAGTTACAGTTGTTTGCATCAAAACTTTAGAAGACCATTAAACTGTAAAAAACAGTAATAAAAGATTAGTTTGGCTCAGGATTGGGGTCATTCTTTCAATCCAGGAATATACTACCTATGGAAAAGTAACAGAGCTAAGAAATTGGGTTTACATCTTATCAACACATGTAGGCTGACAAAACATTTGCTTATTCAGCTATATCTTTTCTGTATCTTTCTTTTGTCCTAAACCAAACTATTTATTCTTTGTAAAAAGTATGTCCATTTCAGTAGTCACTGCTCCTAGAAAAACAGAGCTCTTCAACAACTTCAATTCAATATCTACTTTCAAGAATGGAGTTGGTAAGTAGAAACCCTAATGTTAGGGACACCAGCCTTACATGATAGATCACAGCCTGGAAGTCTGACAAATTACTCTTGAAGTCAGAGGTATTCGTTTAACTAAATTGTGTCAGGAAATTTTACTTTTACATAACTTTAATTAGAAGCTTGTTAAGTCACTTTAATTCTTGGTGACATTTCATAAAGCACTACATTACCTACAATAAAAAACGTGTTTCAAAGTCATCTTGATCTCCGTCTCCCCTACCCTTGCCCAGAGTAATCAAACCACACAGCTAAAAAAGAATGTTTTCTGTGTAAATGTTGCTATATTGCAAGTCTCTTACCCAAAAGGAAAACTTAAAATAAGTTTACTGTTCTTCAGAAACAGATTACCTGTGCAATACTAGGATATGTAATGTAAAATGTCTACATTAGTAATAGGGGACTATTTTTCTTCCCCCCACAATGATATTACAGTATCTATAGCCCTGTGCTACAAATTTCACATGAAAAAGAAATTGTCATGTGTCAACTTTCAAACCTGCACAGATTATTAAATACTTAAAATATATCTGGAGAGTCTAAACAAGTTATTTTCAGTTATTAGTATCGCAAAATCCAGCTTCTCAAACCTCCTCAGCTCATCAAGCACAGATAATTAGCTCAAAAAGCTTAGGTGACAGAGGCTAGAAAGCAAAAATATGTTCTCAGGTTAAAATAGAATCTTCTTCAGCTAAGAAATAACCTTATTTTTCTCCTGGAGGGTTTATAGCTCCTGCTAAAATACTAGTCTGCCAAGACCTAGAACTCAGTGTTGGCATTACTCATTACTTTACCTTTGTACTTTTGATTAAGCTACAGGAAGAATAGAAGTGGTACTACCACTCTAATATACACAGTTACCGAACAAATCTGTCCAGCCTCCAAAACAAATGACTTTGATCAGGTTTTTTTTTTAAATACCTGTTGCAAAGATTAAATGCATATTCTATTTCTTATAAGCTAGTTATTTTTTTATTACTATGTTGAAGATAATGTCAAAAAGAATAGAGATAACCTTGCTTGACTAGAAGTAGTACTATTTTGTGACTTCAAATTTAACAAGCATATTTGAATATCCAAAAGTTTGTTGTTGGGTTTTTTTGTTTGTTTGGTTTGGTTTTTTTTTAGTTTGGTTCCTCTTGGTAATTTAAATTGTTTCCTCCCACCACTACTACAACCCTTTCATCCCACTGATACCAGACCTGTTTCAGTAGTGTAGCACTATTGATTTTAGTATATTTCCACTCTGGTTTAGTATTTTGCAGAGCTGGGGTCTAAAATAACTAAATTATCTAGACAGAAGTTGTTCCATATGACAGGATAGGACACTACATATCATATGTATTCCTTCCTCTACTTTTCTGTCTCTGAAGCAATGAAATCAGAACCCAGAGCAGATGGTTTGGTCTGCACACAGACCATAATTCACATACATTTTCTTTTCCCCTTTGTTCAAAACTATTCTTCTTAAGAAAGATGCAGACATATATGCACACACACACATACGCGGCACATATAGAAAAAGATATCTCTGCCAAAATGTTATTCTCTTTGGCCAACAACTAATCAGTTGATTTAAATGGTTGCAACAGAGTTAAGACACTAGGAAGAAAGATAGGAACAATTCTAACTACATGGGGAATGTGCCAAGAAACCTTTGTAGCCACAAGTACCGTCCTTTGTCTTGACTGAGACATTCCCTTTATTTAGTCTAAAGGCAAACCTACAGGATCTGAAAAAACAGATACCAAGAATCAATAAGGAGCAGAGAGAATTGAAGTGATTAAGGCTTAGCGAACAATTTATGCATCCAATTCAGCCACATTTTAAGTGCCCATAAAAATAATTGTTTTCTAATACGTTACCATTCAATGATAACATTGTTTCAAGGTTTTGCTATTAAAAAGCAAGACTAACCACTCAGAAATTCAGACTACGCAGTTTATTGCAATTAGTCAGATGAGCATCAAAATATTCCTCAGATATTCTCAAATCAAATTAGGACACAAGCGTTCCCAACACTTAATGCTTATAGATGATCTGCATTACTATATTACTTGCATGCAGTCCCCAAAAAAATCCCCATGTCAATTTTTGGGCAGTATAACTTGAAAAAAAATAGATTGGCGATCAAGATAAGTAAAGGATAAATTTGTGCTGACGTTTAGAAATTAATGTTTTTATGTTGTTTTTGAAAAAGTTAGGATGACTAAAGCTGGGAACTCACACACTGAATTGGCACCCTCGATCTGATTTTTGGGCAAAAAACCCCCACATCCAATACTAGCAACTCAGTTCACAAACCAAGAAACCTACAAAACAACCAACCTCTCCTCACATGACAAAATTTGTTCTGTATTTTATTCAACTTGGAACAGATGGTTTGTGTGATGGTTTAACTACAGTGGGACCACGCGGTCCTGCACTCACTCCCTCCACCCGGTGAT
>NW_010336370.1:22490-45686 GCF_000700745.2 Antrostomus carolinensis | reverse complement strand
GGAGGAGCTCAGTGAGAGACAACAACCACATCTGACAGCACCTTCCCCCACCCCTCCCTTCTTGCTGGGCTCAAATCACTTTGCTCCCCATTTCTCTGCCTTCCCTCCCAGTGGCACAGGGGACAGGGAATGGGGGTTCAGTCAGGTCACCTCTGCTGCTCTTCCCGGCATGGAAGTCCAGGTACAAAATGTTCCAAAGAGAGCTTCCCATGAAGTCACGGACCTCTTCGGGCTCAGCTCCTGGCTCCAGCATGAGGACATCAACAGGCTGCAGACAGGACTCCGGTCCTGTGCACCTCCTCACTCCCCAGCCCTGGGGGTCCACCCCTGCTCTGGAGTTGAGCAGCTCTCAGGTTCAGCTTTCCTGCTCCAGCATGGAATCGTCCACGGTGTACACATGGATCTCTGCTCCACTGTTGAACCCCCACAGGCTGCAAAGGATCTCCTTTACCTTCTCCTGCTCCATGCGGTTGAACTGGGGGTCTGAGGTTCTCAGTCCACACCCTGCTCCTCCTCCTGGCAACGAAGCTCTCCCTTTGTTTAGGCTGATGGTCATCTTTTGTTCAGGTCAATGGCCTCTCCAGGTTCTCTCCACCTTCTTCTTTTCAAGATAGTCCTTCCCCCCACAAATATGTTTTTTTAAGGAGGTGCCTGAAGTGTAGCTACATCTGAGTATTATTTACACCAGCTACAGCTGAATTAACAACCCAGTAAAAATAATCTATACAGAGAGTTTTCCAGGGGAATGGGTGCACCTTCCCCTTTCCTCTGTAAATTACAACTACTTCAGTCCCACCTAGCTGTGCTTTCCATATTTGTAGAAATGTATTAGTCAGAATAACAACTGGTTACTCACAAGTGCAGACCTTCAATAATCAAGTAGTTTCATGGGTTAGATAACACATCTCTCAGGTGTGCAAAAAACCCAACCCCTCTCTGCTCCACCGACCTCACTGAGAACTGGTTACTCCTCACGGTGTTTTTAGAAGAAAGGAACACAGAAGAGGTTCATTCGTTGTTCCCTGAAGCAGCACACACTATTAAGATGTTGACTGTAAGGATTCATCCAGCAGTAACACAGTCACAACTGTACTAAATGTTGTACTACTAAATATCCTGTACTGCAAGTTTAACAGCAACTCTTCACTGCTTCTATCTAATGACATGGGATTTTCTTTTATTTTATTTTAATGACTTTGGATTTTCTTTTATTTTGTTGGTTTGTTTTTTTTTTCATTGTAGTGTCTTGCTATGAGGGCATGTTTCCCTAAATAAAATGCAAAAGCACTGACAAATGCAGATGTCAGGTTATTCTTGATATATCAGAGTAAATATTGGTTTCCATAGCACTAGTATGTGCTGGGAACTCTCTCTTGTTTTAAATACTCTAAGGATTTTATACATCATCTTCAGTATCAAAAGAAGATTGCTACTAACATTTGACTGTTGTAAGAAAAATGCAGTGATAACCAACGGCAATCAAAGTATTAAAATAAACCATGATCTTGGTTTATTTTTAATTTAAACAATTTTGAAAGTCACTGTTTAAGTAATCTCTCTGTTTTAATTAAACTAACATTCAAAAAGTCTTATTAAAGGATGAAGAAAGAGATATAAACCCTCCTGAGGAGGCTGGAAAGATTATTTTTCTTTTAAATGCATGTTAAGTGACATCAACACAGTGCAGATCGTACTTTCAGAACTCTTCTGGGAATATTGACAAACCTCCAGCTGTAAATAATGTCACAATTTTAACCTTGAGTGGAATACTAAAGGTTAGTAAGCTTGCACATGTTAAGGAGCAAGAAAAGAGCTTCATAAATTCTGTATTAATTCACCAGTCTGTTTCTAAACATATCTTTTTATCAGATAGTATTTTGAACATATCTCTCTACAGAAAGTTTTCCAACACAGAAAAAAATATTTGTGTGCTATAGTTATTACAGTAAATTAATCATCTGAGCTTATAACTTTTGTGTTTGTCATTCACATAAGTTTTTGTCTTTTTCTTCCCCAGTACCTCTCTACTTTGGTTAATTCTTTCACTTTTTGTCAGTAATATAAAAACACAGGTTTACAGGTAATTAGACACAATCAATCAATGATGCCATATTGAACTGCAACAGAAACAGATTTACCTTGAATCCAGGTAATACTGCAAGAAGCATGGCATTTGAGTTCTTCACTTGAATTTTCATCAGAAATCCAGTATTCTCTAAAGTTGAAAGATGTGCACAAAATTAATAGTTTATGTGGGATTAAAGAAAATTATACAGTTACAGCTCTATATGAATACCATGAAAATACATCAAAAGCTACCAAATTCAGCTAAAGCATAAACTTAATTCCTAGTGGAAGAAAAACTCTCCCTCAGGAAAATAACTCAATTACCCTGTCTCCTTCAGTGATCCTTGACTCAATACATCAACTAGAAAACTTCAGATTAGGCATAGCAACACACAATAATAACAATAATTAAAAAAAAAAAAGAGACAAACAAAAAAAACCCCTAAAAACCCAAACAGGTTTCAAGAAGCATAGCATTCCAATTCCAAGTGGAGGAATAGAGGAATTTTTTTTCCCCCTATTTATACTATTTTGTACATGATATTTATGTATTATATTACAAACTAGTATTGTTATTACCTCAGAAAAACATCTATATTACCAAAATCTTGCAAAAGGACCACTTTGAATATCCAACCAGCTGTTAAGCTCTGGTCACTTCAATGCCAGCCCTTGGATTTTTGAGGATCCCAAATTCAGATTCATCATTTATCATCAATGATTCAAGAGTTGTTTGCTTATTTAGCCAAAAAAAGAGTTTTCTTCTGACAAACATACACACACATCACCAAAAGGCAACCCAGTATCAGTTTCCAATTAGGCCTCCCAGAAATAAGTACCCTCAGCTAATGAAATACCATCATAAAAATAAAACCTCTGAGGGAGCTCTGCATCTGCTCCTTAACTAAAGGAAAGGAGTTTTCTGTAAAGTTCAGTTTTCCACCTTTCTCTGTATCTTCTGAAAGCCTCTACCTTAGCTAAAGGTCCATCTTCCAAGGCTTGAAAAAGCCTCAAGTGAAAACTAATAATAATAAAACAACTTTGAAAAGCCCACGAAAGCATTCATTCTTCCTGTAGACTGCTGGGTTATTAGAACCATTAATCTACCTACAAAAGGCTTTAAAATACTTCTGTCCATTGCTTATCTGTGTTAGGTAACAGCCACATGTCCTCACACTTGTGACATTTCAAATATGTACATCTCAGAATACCCCTTTGAAATTAAACAATTTTGCACTCAAGTTTTGCCTCATACTACATTAATAAGCTAGAAAGACACAGATATATAGATACATATACACACACATAAACAACTCATAGAAGCTGAAGAGTATGTCAAAGTAAAAAAAAAACAACCTCCCAACTCCATAGAGAAAAAGGTTTTTTTTCTAGCTTCACCTCCATTTTTTCAATACTGGCTTATTCACTATTTACTTTTCAGAATTCAACTTAATTAATTAATTTTAACACTCCTAACTCTTTTGAACCATTATACCCACCTTATAGGATGCTTTCCAGTAAACTTAGAACTTCTTTGTTATTATTAACTGGCTGCTTAACAAACAGATACAAGAACTTTCTTTCTCACCAACACGTCTCCCACAAAGGCTTTTGAGGATCTGTTTAAATTAACTGCCTGATCTTCTAATTATCCTATTCAGGTGTCCCAACTTAAAGCACCTGTGCTAGATACACTGAGGGGAGGGTAGAAACAGCAGATAGGCTTTAGGTACGTTTCCTACCTGAAGCCCTACAATATAATACTATATTTCAGATGCTAAATTTTTGTATGCCATATTTTCTTCTGTCAATAAAAAAAAAATCTAGTTATTACTCTACAGACAAAATGAGTAGGGCAACTGCTAGTCATTTCTGATTTTGTCCCCCAGTGACTTCATTCCTCCCATGCCAAAAGGGTTACAGCATCTGATTCCTCATTTCTCCCCTCACTCACCCTCCTAGGGGTTGTATGTACTCACAGTCCTTTCTAATATCATATTAGGAACATCTCTGTCTACCTTTACCTCCACTACCTTTCTGTACCAGTGTGGTCCCTTTTCCCTCAAGAGCGGTTTGACATACTTTATTGATATTTCTTGCTCTTATTCAATTTTCCCCATTTTTTTCTCCTTTTTTATTAGTTTTGAGAAAATAGATAATAATAGTTTAAACTATACATGGAGAATGGACAGAGAGGAGTTTCAGGTGACTGCTCTACAGGTAGAAGTTGAGACTGAATAAGCAGTAACTAAACAATATTCTACAAATGAAAGAGACCATGTAGACCACTTTTTGAGGTTCCCATAAGTTCAGTAACTTAGCCAGAATAGCTCTAACTGAATTAGTAGTGAAGTAAGAAGACTGGAAATATGTTGCACAATCAGATAGATAGAGTAAATCTTATTGACAAATAACGCATCACACCAGAGAAATCTGGAAGTATAATCCATAATAGGACTACTAAGAATTATAGCTCTGACCCTGCACCAATGCAGACACTTTCCAGCACCCTGGCTGTGCCCACCAAGCTCAGACCCCAGGAACTGCACCCTGGCTCCTGCCTCCCTCCTCATATGGAGCAGCCCTGCTTCTGCTGGCCTGACATTTCAGCAAGCTGATGAAGAGCCAGCTGCATCCAAGGTAGAACTAATTTCTTAGATGACTCAGGTGTTCCAGCAGACTATGCAGACCTCAATTCCACATGTAAAGTAGGGCTCCACTTAATTCTAAAACTTTAACAAATGTTTCTGATATTGGAAGAATGCATATAAATGAATAATTATCTTGAAGTAGTGTTAAAACATAACTGAACATATAAAGTAATTTTTTTTCTTCTCAAAATAACATACTTGAAAAAATTGCTACTTTTTAATGTTTAAAAGAATAAAAAGAAAAATTTAATTCTTTTTTAAAAGAAATTTTTAGTGAGAAAGGCCTATATATATATATAAAAAAAAAAAAAAAAGGTCTTTTTACTTTTAGAGAACATCCTACCTGGATTTCTGCTTAGAAAAAAAACCCAATGTGTTGAGCTGGGGAGGGAGGCAGTTTTTTTGGTAGTTGGGTAAGGGCAAACTTGTGATAAGCTTTGAGAGCTACCCTGACTCTAAAGGCATAGCCTCCAGCACAAGTGAGCCAATTAGCACTAGAGAAATGCCTCTGCAAATCCATATTTATGAGGGAAAGGACTGTCCTGAAGAGAAGTAGGTGCGGTGAACCTGGAGGAGAGGTCATTGACCTGAACAAAAGAGGATCATTGGTCTAAACAAAGAAAGAGCTTCAGTGCCAGGAGGAAGGACAGAGAACCTCAGACACACAGTTCAACACACATGGAGTAGGAGAAGACAAAGGAGGTCCCTGCAGCCCATGTGGGTCCAATGGTGGAGCAGAGACCCACACGTAGGCCATGGAGGACTCCACACTGGAGCAGTGAAGCTGAGCAAGTGTGACTGGAATTGAGACCCCAAGAGTCACTCGCTGTCAGAGAGTGGGTGTGGACCCCCAGAGCGAGGGTTGAGTCTGTAGCCCGTGGATGTCCCCATGCTGGAGCCAGGAGCTGAGCCTGAAGAGGTCCATGACTCCATGGGAAGCTCGCTTTGGAACATCTTGTTCCCGGACTTTCATCATGCCATGAAGAGCGGCAGAGGTGAACTGACTGAACCCCCATTCCCTGTCTCCTGTGCTGCTGAGGGGGAAGTTAGAGGCATTGGGAGCAAAGTGATTTGAGCCCGGGAAGGAGAGGGGTGGGGGAAGGTGTTGTAAGATGTGGTTGTTATGTCTCACTGTGCGACTCAGATTAATAGCAAGGAATTAAATTGACTTCTCCTCCCCAAGTTGCGTCTGTCTTGCCCGTGACCATAACTGGTGAGTGAGCCATCCCTGTCCTTAATTCCTAATCCCATGCCCACTTTGTTGTGTCTCCCATCCCATCTCACCGGGTGGGGGAGTGAGTGCAGGACCACATGGTCCCACTGTGGGTCAAACCACCACACCCAAACATTTATTTTTTTTCTTTCTAAGCTCTTTCTTAAATAAAAAGCATTACAGTATTAATACAAGTAAATAAAATAAAACCTCTATATTATTTTTATTAAATATTTCACAATAATTGCAATACCTGGAACACACCAGTTGTTTTCTGGGTGATACTAATTGTTTCTAACCATGTTATATAAGATTTAAAAACACACTCATTTTCATTTGCTTTCTCTCTTGCCAACAACCTTTGCTTCTTTAGACTTGTAATCATATACACTAGTCCTGACATTTATTATCTATCTTATCTGTGTATTAACTAAGCAGGTATAGTTATCAAATTCAGATCTTTAATATCAAGATGTTGGACATTTTAATATGTTTTAACATGTTTTAAGCAGTGCATGCAGCTGAAATGGCAGATGACCTCTATGCTGTGATACTGCTGGATTCCATGCAACCTGCTTGATCTCCTTATGCAAAAAAAAACTCTCTTCAGTTTGCAAGATGACTCTATTCTTTTTTCTGATGGGAACAACAGATTACACAACAGCTTGATTTTTCATTGTTTAGTCTTTGATTAAAAAAATCTAAAAATGAATTTTGACTTAACATGGAAGTAACAGCTTTCAGAATTTGTCACCTAAGAGGAATGGGAGTTAAAACACTTGATTTGCAGAATTGCAATTGAAAATGAGCAGCAGGGTTTAAAAATCTTCAAACAGCAGCAGAGAGAACCACACTCCCAGAGAAGAGGACAGGAGAGTTAAATTGCAGAAGGAGATCTCAGTTCATGTTTGTCTGCTTACTTGCTTCACAACAGAAATTGAGGTCTGCCATTTTACTGCTGAGTGCTAATGGGCTATAAGGTATTCTGCATGAGCTCTGGATTGCATAAAGTGTTTTATTACTAAGGAAATATAAGAAAGACCCAGGGTTTCACCTCTCACATAGATGCTCTAAAAAATGACCACAGAGTAATTTTCTCTGTCTCAATAAATATTCATTTAAGTAAAATAGTTTCTGCAGGAGAGACATAAAGACAAACTAATATTCTGTATACTCAAATAAGACAGTATCATGGGAGGGTAAAAAACTTGTTTCTATTTTGTTTTCCAATAAAACAGAAGGAAGATTTGAAACTCTCTCTCCCAAGCTCTAAGCATTGGAACTAGTAAATAAAATAATTTTAAAATCACCAGAGACCAGATATTTCCAAACAGACAAGGACCACAGAGTTTTCTCTACCTTGACAACAATATTTCCTGACTTGTTACAAGATTTGAGTCTCTAGCTAAAAACATCTCTGTAAGTCCTTAAACAACTTACACAGTTTCTGTGTCTGCACCAAGATCTGTCTGATAGAGGGCTTTACCAAGTCCTTATCCTTTTATGCTTCTTGCCATTGTCCTTGTCTTCTGATTTTTTCAAAATCCTTCTTTTTTCTTTCTTTTTTCCCCCCTTGGGGACACTGGTTATTTTTTTGATGACACAAGCCCCTGTTGCCATATCAACTGTAGAGAAAAACAATGCCCTAATTAAGCATCCCATTGGTACAAGCAGGAACTATATTCACATGAACTTCCCCCACAAAACCCCAGTCAGCTCAAGGAAACATCATCACAGCTCACAAACAAGTAGAAAATACTATCAACTAGATAACCTTCAGGATATTTATAAACTCACAGTTACTGTTTCTTTCACTGTAACTTATGGAAAAGTATCCAAGACTATGTCCAAAACCAATTCAAAATAACTAGCCTTAATGGATCAAAAAGAATTTACTAGAGGTTACTATATAAGTTTGTTTAAATTTAGAGGTGTTCACAGGGCAAAATGAAGGAAAAAAAAAAAAGTAACAAAGAATTTCACTTTGGAAATTGTTTCCAGTGGACATAAAAATACCTCTGGAAAGAAATCACATGCAGCTTTGTTTATCTTACTATACATGGTTATTTGAAAGATGCTTCTCTACAGCATAGTAGGCAAGTGAGTTTGATGTTGACTGGTGTGGACTTTTCACAATCAAATTTGAATTAACACCAGTAAGAAAGGACATAGATTTGTTGGAAAAATAAAAAAAGACTGAAAAATTAATAAAAATTATTCAGTCTGAAAAAAACATTATTATGCAATCAATATTATTAAACATAATTATTTAATTAAATATAAAACTGAGTAAGAATTCAATATCACAAGATCATAAATTACTTGGCATCGTGCTTGAGAAGTCTAAAACAAAATTGAGCCCGAGATACAATGTTTGCACAGATTAGCAATTAGGTTTTTTACTGAAAAGGAAGTTCACAGACACTACCACTATTTCTTCATAGATCTCCTTTGATATTTTTCCCTGATTAGAAACAAAACAAACAAACAAGTCTTGAAAATAATGTTATATCTGTAAAAAGAATGGGAGTGACACATAGGAGCCTTTTTAGCCATAGGAAATATATCCTCTGACCATCGGCATCTTCCTGACATTTCTACAAGTCTCAACCTTACCTGTCAGGAATACTCTGGGGAAAAAGACAGTTCAGTCTCCCCACACTTTGTCAGGTGCTCTTTTCTTGAGAAAACAAGTAACTGTCAACCTATGTCAACTGTAACGCTAGTTCTTGCAATCCAGATACCAACCCCGTAGTAACAGTATTGGGACCGTTTCAAGTAAACATCTACCAATCCTTTAACATTAATAGGCTCATAAGCAAGGTCCCATCTTTGCTCATTTGACACAGTAAAGAATGATAAACTCAGCTAAGTCCACCTAGGAATGTATTTCCTAATATTCAGGAAACAGTATCACCTTAGAAATTAAATGAACTGTGGATAATTGAGTGTCAGTCTGTGTATAGTATTCTGATTTGTTTGAGATCTTTTAAGAAAAAAAGAATTAATTTTTATTTTCTCTTACACATGAACACATTGGAAGATATTCATTGCCACTTGATGAGGAGTAAAGTCGGAATTGTAATACCTGTCTTTAGATATAATATGTGACACAGTTACAGGCAAAGTGTGTAATGGGAAAAGGTAGGAAGGAGAAATTAACTGCATATGGACTTGGATAAAAGCTACATGGCTATACATTGTTTTAGAATAAATAGAATGGCGAGCACCTCCACATGTATTGATTATTTTGAGAGCACTTAAAACTTGATTGAGTGAGAAAAAGAAAAGTGTTTGAGAGAAAATATAAAGAGAAAGGTTAGTAGGCTAGTGAAAAAAACCCCTCCGTGTTTTCAAGACATATAACAAATAAAAGCAATTATAAGCTTATTGTGAATTGTCGACATTTATCCATTAAAGTTTATACACATTCCTCTCATTCACATTTGAGTGAGGTAAGCTTTTCCCCCTTAAAATGCAGCGATAGCTCATACATCTAATAATTCAAGAAGCAGCTCGGAGAATAGTTGTTAAAGATGCACATTTGTGGAAGATCTTCTTCATTCAGATCGATGAAATAAAAATTATGTGCTTGGATTAATCCTTGCGATCTCTGGTCTACTGGTTTTTGGAGGCTCTCCATTATAAATGTAGAAGCCATATGGTTATGTTCTCAAATTTGCTGCTGATATAAGTGGGCACAACTCCAGTTGCATTTAATGAAACCATGCCAACTTATTCCAACGCTGATTCTGGCCCCTCATATCTCAGTTGGAAGCAGCCCTAACTCATACAGCTCTATATAGCAATGGCAAGTCTCCAATTTTTCTTGCTGCAGAGATTAAAAAAAACCAAACTGGGATAGCTTTATTGTATAGGGTCATTGATATTCTCTGGATCTAGCAGCAAATTGTCTATTATATAAACTACATCTATTTTTCCATTTGTAAATTGACTGAAAATAAGCTGAAGATGTCCACAGGTAAATTATTGATCCAAATGTAGTCGTGCATAAGTTTTAAAGCAAAAAAAGGTCAAGTAGTATTTTAAGGGATTAAATTCTTCAGTGGAAAGTTTAGCGGATTTTCTTAGAAGTATGCTTTGTAGAAAATTGCATAAACTTAATTCCATGAGCAATATAAAAACATTATTATAGGTATAGCAGAATCTACAAACTTCTGAACTTAAGTCTAAACGTAAATTGTTCACCCCACCAGTCAGTAGTTGTTGTTAGGCTTCATTAATAAATAACAGCAATGAGAGAAACAAGACTGGACAACGTTCTCAAACAAAACCAAAACCTAATATATCTTCTGGGTTTTTTCAGAATGTAAATAATGTTAACTACAAAGAGTGTGGTGCAGGCTTGTGGATGGAGAAATATTGTTTCAATATTGAATCTTTGGCACTGCACTCAGTAACTGCAAAATAAATTCTCATTTCTTTAAAAGGCTACGTTAAAAGTCTCTCCTCTTATAGTTTGACATACCCTAAAACTGTGAATAAATCTTATCTGAAAATATCACATTTTGAATGGATTCAATGTGAAGCATAAGCTGTTTCCAGGAACTTGTAAAGGTCCTGGAAACAGACTGATATTTATTAAAAATATTTGAGTCTGATCAGATTTTGCAGGAGCAATTGAGTTCCACATTAAGAAAAAAAAAAAAATCAGGAAAATCTGCAACTGAAGGCTTCACAGATGTTTGGAGATGTTTCAATGTTTTGTACAGCACTTACTAGCTTGTTGTAAATTGTTTACATTATGGCTTTAGAGAATTTAGATTCTGACAACCTGATTAAAACTGGCAACAGACTCTGATAGACTAATTAAGTCTGGCACAAATGTCATCTGCATAACATAAGTAAAACATATTTTGTCTAACAAGCTGAAAATAATTAAATAATACAACACGATCTTGTGAGGAAGCCACCTCATCTACATCCCTTTCCCGCTCTTTCTTTTTTCCCTCTTTTGGCTCTTTCACCCCCTGTTCACTTCTAATGAAACTTCTGCCATTTTATGTTGCAACCTGCTGTCTCAGGATACAATGCAAGATTTTGAGATCTCCGTTCCACTTTACACTTCACTGCATTCACCTTCTATTCTATATCAACACAATTGTATATCATCCTCCATATCAGATTCAAACAGCATCCGAGCCTTGATAACAATGACAATGATGATGGAAAGGTAGTCATAAACTTCACCAGTTAGAAAACTGGGAAAAAAAACAATCCAAACAATGGTCCAGCTGAACCAAATCCTACAAGTGATATATAATTAAATAAATAGAGGAAACTTTCCCTCTCTGGCTAAAATAGCTGATATGGAACAGTTATGCACTTAAATTCCCAGGGTAGGGGAAGAAGTGGGGAGGAAAGTAGAATTCATAAAGTAATAACCCAGATTGGAGAAAAAAAAAAAATCACCATAAAAGAGCAAACTGAGAACTCTTTCTTCAGTGAATAATGCAGTCGTTTTGCATTTTTCATATATTATTTTCACTAAAATAACAAGAAAGCATTTTCTGAGCAATCTGATTTGAATATGGGACCTGTCAGCCTGGCAGTTCAATACATTACCCAGAGAAGGTGTGGATGCATCATCCTCAGAATTGTTGAAATTTGGGTTGGACAGAACTTTGAGCAATCTGATCTACTGAAAGATGTCTCAGCCTATGGCAGGAGGGTTGGACTAGATGATCTTTAAAGGTCCAATCCAAACCATTCTGTGATCGTGGTAACATCATCCAGTCTCTGCAGCATATTTATAAAAATGATTTTTTATGACAGACTGTTTCTCTTCCAGTGAGATACCAGGCTGGAGAAGCTATTTGAGCATATTTCACACAAGAAAGATGTGAAGATTAAAAATCAAGGTAGGACTATCCTCATGTCAAAGGACCCTAACTATAATTAAATAAGCAAGTAAAAGGAGTCAGATGAGTTCTATCCAGATAGTGAAAAATTATCTTAGAAAGTGATATGTTCCTGCATCTGGACAGGAACAACCCCAGGTTCCAGTATAGGTCGGGGACAGACCTGTTGGAGAGCAGTGAAGGGGAAAGAGATTTGGGAGTCCTGGTAGACAGCAGGATGACCATGAGTCAGCCTGTGCCCTCGTGGCCAGGAAGGCCAGGGGTTGGACTTGATGTTCAGGGGTTGGACTTGATGATCTTGGAGGTCTTTTCCAACCCAATCTATTCTATTCTATTCTATGATTCTAAGGCCAATGGCATCCTGGGGTGCATTAGAAGGGGTGTGGTTAGTAGGTCAAGAGAGGTTCTCCTCCCCCTCTACTCTGCCCTAGTGAGGCCACATCTGGAATATTGTGTCCAGTTCTGGGCCCCTCAGTTCAGGAAGGACAGGGAACTGCTTGAGAGAGTCCAGCACAGAGCCACCAAGATGATTAAGGGAGTGTAACATCTCCCTTATGAGGAAAGGCTGAGGGAGCTGGGCCTTTTTATCTTGGAGCAGAGGAGATTGAGGGGTGACCTCATTAATGTTTATAAATATGTTAAGGGTGAATGTCAGGAGGATGGAGCCAGGCTCTTCTCAGTGCTGTCCAATGGTAGGACAAGGGGCAATGGGTGTAAGCTGGAACACACAAGGTTTCACTTAAATTTCAGAAGGAACTTTACAGTAAGAGTGATGGAGCATTGCAACAGGCTGCCCAGGGAGGTTGTGGAGTCTCCTTCTCTGGAGACATTCAAAACCCGCCTGGACACCTTTCTACGTGATTTCATCTAGGTGTTCCTGCTCTGGCAGGGGGATTGGACTAGATGATCTTTCGAGGTCCCTTCCAATCCCTAACATTCTGTGATTCTGTGATTCTGTGAAGCAGAAATAATAACTTGAAAACAATAACCCTTTCAGTATGATTCTTCTCTATGGAGTCTTGTAGTCCTCTCTTGTATGATGAATCGTAAAGAAAAGAATCCTACAAACTGGCATTTCAAAGACTTCAGTATCAACAAATTAAAACAATCATTTTTTGCCCTTATGCAGAAATGAATATAAAGCATCATTAATGCACTTACATTTGGAATAATCAATGACGGAGTGCTTTAAGCAACTTTATAAAAGAAAAAAATAGCTTAGCCTTTGAATTTTTTATTAATGAGGACTATACACAGAACTTGCTGTTTCTATTCTCCATAAATTCCAGCAGTGTACATTCTTACAACTGAATTTCATAGGTAACATGGAGACCAGATTTTTAAATAAATGTCAAGTTTATGCCTTTGGCAGGTGAAATAAAAGCTTTCTAAGTGTGCTACCTGTTAGACTGGGAGTTTTCTGAGGGAAGAATCTAAATCTTTCTCCATTTCTTTAAAAAAAAAAAAAAGTGCTATTCTTTTAATTAAGATTTTCCTGCCTTTGAGATTAGGAACATGATGGAGAAGCATAATTAAGAAGCCATGAAGACTTGCAAACTAATTTGAATATAGGGGAACCCTAAATAGCTAGTTGTTTAAAGAGAAGCTACTACATATCAAAGCTGTGGCTTTGATAACCTGAAGCATCCTCTTTACATACACCCAGAAATCTCAACAAAGAGACTGTAGCCATTACACAACATACACATATGAACTTTATGCCTTTCCACTAAAAACTAAGCAGTTTTTCATGAAAGAAATAATCAGACATTAAAACATTTTATCTCAAATTTTTACATATACAATTGAGTGTGTGGTTTCCTTTCCCTGATCTAACAGAGAGAATTAAGTATTTTATTTATTTCATTTATAACACAAATCTCTCTTGCTAATTTCTGCGTCACTCTACAACTCATTGTTTTCTAACTGCCTTTTTTATTATCTGTCTCTCTTTTTTGTATAATAAACTGGTGTTTAAGCAACTGAAACTAGATCTGACAAAATTAAACTTAACATTGCAAAGCCAGACACCTCCAATATCACAGGCAATATAGATACTAACATAATGTGAATAAGAAATGACGTATTTGCTCTCATTTATAGTCCTAATGAGAATTCCGAGCTCAGAGAAGGATTTTGAAGGAGGATTCAGGGAGTACTATTAAAGAGATACAGTCTCCTTTCCTATATTTTAGAAGGAAAATTCTAATATAATAGAGAATAAAAACATAAAGGAAGAGGGGAAAGTAGAAATGTTTTTTTTCTTTGCAGGTGCTCTGAGAATCTTACAGAAGAATTGTATTATAACATTTCTAACAGCATATACACGCTTGGTCCATTTACTGCACACTAATTTACTATAGCTCCATAAACCGTGTTCTGTTTAATTTCTGATGAAAGCTAAAAAACTTCTAGCCTATGTTATGTTTTTAATTCCTTCTCCTGTCTTTTCTATTCTCATTTCTTTCACTCTGCAAAAAAAAAAGATTTCTGCCTCTTTTTCTGTCTCATTCTTCTCATCTTTCTCTTTTTCTCCTGTTAACCTTTGTTCCCAGCTGCATCTGACACAAACACATAGTTATTCATTCATACACTGATCAGGATACAAAAGTATCATAAATTATTTTCTCAACTAAGTCATGAATAGAGAGGTGGCTGGACTGATCAACGTAGAGCAAACTGGGAAACGAAATATAAAGGAGGTTTGACTCCACTGGTCTGGTTTGGAAGAAGAGGACCAGTTTCCTGCAAATGCCAAATTCAGTAAATTTGCTAAAGATCTAAAATTTGATGTTTCACTCAGTTTGCTCATGCAGCTCAGAGCATCATAAGATGAAATAGCAGACTGAGCCTTACGTCATAGCTATGAAAATGAGAAAAAGGGATAAAAAAATTCTCTATAGGAAATACGGTACCAGTATCTTCAATGGTATTTCAACATTAAGGGGAAATGCTCTTGAGGGTTCAGTAATATTCCTCACAATGAAAAAAGCTTAATGTTGTTGCTGAATAACATCTGTGTGTTGTGCCTTGAGAAGGTGGGTTGGGTCATAGACATGCACCTGTAAGACAACACTTCTGCAAAGGATACATTGATGAGCTTCTCTTGCATACATCCTGCTCTTAATTGTTTTTCAGGTTTGTCCCTGACATGGTCCCTGGAACCAAGAGGGAAGAGTATATGAGAAACATGCTGAAAACCTAATATATATACATATAATTTAAAATAGTAAATAGAAGCTCTACACTGATAAAATCATAGACTGCCAAAATAGAAAGACAAAACAGTGGGAATATGAATGGAAGAAGGTGGTTCCAGGGGGGACCTTATAGCAGCCTTCCCGTACCTGAAAGGTGCCTATAAGAAAGCTGGGGAAAAAATATTCACATGGGCAGGTAGCAATAGGATGAGGGATAATGTTTTTAAACTAGAAAAGTGTAGATTTAGGATGGATATTAGGAAAAAGTTCTTCAATATGAGGGTGGTAGATCATTGGAACAGGTTGCCCAGAGAGGTAGCAGATGCCCCATCCCTGGAGATATTCAAGGTAAGGCTTGATAGGGCTCTGAGCAACCTGCTCTAGTAAAGATGCCCCTGCTCACTGCAGGGGGGTTGGACTAGATGACCTTTGAAGGTTCCCTCCTACCCAATACTTTCTATGATTCTGATTCTAAGCAATTTGCCCCAGGCCTTGTAAGGCTATTGTCCCCCAAAACTGCCAGCTGTCTAAAATGGACTTGATCCTTTACTGTATATCATACTAACTACATACTAATTAGTATATATCTGCTAATTGAAGGGTTACTTCCGCAGTATCCACAGTAAGCTTGTTTTGAACTGAGAGAAGGTGTGCTGTTAGTCTGGTTTTAAAATTTTTATTCTAATATTAAGATTATGGAGGAACTATCTGTGTTAATCCTGACCAAAAAGACCATTGCATGTTTAGGAGTCAGTGATGCATACAATGGTCAGCCTGAGTAGGCCCAGGCCTGTGTAGTGCTGCACAAAACCTTTGGGCATAGGATCATGTCAGCCAGCTCCCTGCTGGGTACCAGCCATTACACCACCTGTCTGGCCTTACCTGATCTAAAAGTGCAGCAAGAAGTTCTCATTAGAACATCCCTAAGGAATAGAGTTGTTTTCTTCTAAGGAAATTCTATATTAGCTCAAAGGACCAAAATTGGGGAGTTTCTCTCCACAGACAGATTCTGCTCTGGTCTGCACAGCACACCATTGGGAAATCCAACTGGGCTCTGCTGAGGCTATCCAGAGAGGTTGTGGAGTCTCCTTCTCTGGAGATGTTCAAAACCCACCTGGATGCAGTCCTGTGCAACCTGCTCTAGGTGAACCTCCTTTCGCAGGGGGGTTGGACTAAATGATCTCCAGAGGTCCCTTCCAACCCCTACCATCCTGTGATTCTGTGAATATAGGGTGCCCAGCATCTGGAGAGACATAAGATTTACTCACTGCCTATATTCCTCTTCTTATTCTGTCTTATCAAATCAGTTATCTTATCAAACCATTTGTTTTGGGGCCTTTCCTATTGAGATCCAGAAATAACCCTGCACCATCTCTCTCTCTGTCTTCCCCCACCCCAGTGCAGAACACCATCTCACAAATCATCTCACAAAGAATTAAGAAAATAAATAAAAAAATATAAATAAATAAATAGATAAAATGCATCAGAAAGGTTAGTGATGCTGTTCTTAACTGCCTTAAGCACTAAACTATGCAGAACAACTCTAGCGGCTATGAAACAAATCATCAGAGGTCAACCAAAGCTGGTAACAGTGTGTTCCAAACTTTACCTTCTGACTTTTGCAGAGCAGGCTGTATTTACCCTAAAATGGAAGACAATTTATATGGTACAATAACCATAAAATGGATGAAAGTTTTTCAGGGATATTGGAGGTTAGCAAGCATCAGTTTTTTTCTTAATGGATTTTTTTTTTTTTAATAAAGATCACAGTTTCTACAGAAAATAATGACAGAATTTAGTATCAAAGACGTCAGGAATGAAGACCACATGGTTATTATGAGAAATAACATTTAACCTTTCTCTTGCAGCTGATGGAGGCCAATGCAGTATTTCATTATCAGCATTGGCAGGGGATTTATTACCACTGTTTCTACTCCAGTAAAACCACATTAGGGTGTGCTTGATATATCATTTGTTATCTTCAAACTCCCTATACACTTTCTGCATGCATAATCTCTTTCTTGTAGCACACTTCAACAGAAAATGGTAAATATTTAAGTCATGATTCCAGATTCATCAAAAGCTTACGGACTGAAATACAGTAGCTAAATGGATTGTGCTAGACAATACTTGATGCCAACATAAAGCTTAAGTCTTGCAAAGAGTGAGGTAATACATCTGAAACATCAGCCAGGCATAATAGTGCATTAAGGTAGATTCAGGAATGACAGAAAATAAATCATTAACAGACTTCAAAGGAAAACAGAACTTTATCAAATAAATTCAGGTCAGCTATCACAATGCCATTTGCTTGTGTAACAGTAAACTTTCCATGAAGAAAGCTATGAAATAACTTTTCAGATACAACTGTAGTAGGATTTGTGCCTGGAGTCCTCAGAGCAAGAAGGGATTAATGACAAAACTTATATTAACTTCAACAGGGACAAATATTTGTTGTATTTAATAGTCAAAGGTTGTTACTTGGGTATTAATGGAAATACAAAGTTGTTCAGCTAACTTTTCTACCCAGATCTGGTGACTACCTTAATACTCTTCATAAATTCACTCAAAACAATTCTGAATTTTATAATAAAATAAAAAAGCATTACAGGAGGATATCAGGAAGAGAGAATGAATAAGGCTGGTTGCTAGAGAGATGTCTTTTTTGACACTCAGCATTTTGCCTATTAGGCACAAAAGGATAAAATAAGAATTCTGGCAGGTTTTTTTGCTTTTCACTTGGTTTGGCTTTCATAAAATTGCATCATTACAGTTCCCTGCATTTCATAGGTGAGGATGTACAACAAACATTTTAATCAGTACAAGGGGAAGAGTATAGAAAACATATTTTTACTGTTGTAACGCTGTTGCAAGACCTTTGGTTTTAGCACCTTAATGTAATGTACATAGCAAATTATGATTTTTTTTTTTTCTGATTAGAAAAAGTGTTTTATGTTTTATTAACTTCTGTCTGTTACACGTCTGAATTGTAAACCCATCTGAGCACACTTGACTTCAGTGGAAGCTCAGATCAGAATCAACACTGACACCCACTCTCACTTAGGAAGTGAAAGTGATATTAGTAATGATAAAATATGCATATTCATCTGAACAGCTACTGACAGGATTTGTATAGATCTCAGACTGAAAATTCAGTCACATTTTTTGCATTAAATATCATGGCAATTCAAAGGTGACTATCATTATAATGCCTCATTTTCTTAAGAGGAAGTTCAAGAGCCAAAACAAGGGAACAAATAAAACCTCAAAATCTTTAATTAAAAGACCTTTCTTAACTTGTCTATATTTTGTTGTTGGATATGCAATAGAAAAGGCCAGGCTTTCTAAATGAAAATGTAACAAGTTGTATATTGTCACAATTTGGGTCTCGTAGAGCTTTCTTATTTTTTTAGATTTTCAGGATGAATTCTTTTCCACATCTGTGGGAAGAACTGCATCCATGCAGATTATCATTAGAAAATCTGAATATTAAAAGTAAATGTATAAAATTAATTTGGACAGCAAGAAGCCATAAGATTATCCTACAACTGTAAGAGTTTTATTGAAATATAAAAATGTTAAATCTTGTGTCTGTTGCTCTAAAGAGAAGTGTGATGCAAAAGTTTGAGACCCAGATGCAGAATGTAGGTGAACCTTTTAACTTGGGTGTCAAAAACCCTGTAGGAAGTTATGTGAAGAACCAAAGTCCTAATAGTGGTGTAGATCTGTATTACAGATTATAATATTGCTTCACCAAACATTTTATCTGATTGAATTCTTAAAAAAGCCATCACATGCTTCGTATGGAAACTTTTCATCTGGTTTCTTAAGGAAGCAAGGTTTATACAAGTACTCTGTCTCTTCTCTGCCCAATAACTTTTCAGTCTGTCAGACACTTTCCTCTTAACCTGAGAGATGGAAAGAAATTAGTATTTCTACCAAGGAAAATTTGCAGTATGTTACACATTTTTCTGTATGTCTGCAGTGTGAGGTCAGGTATATTATTAAAACTATACATGGAAGAGAGAGATTAAGAATGCCTCACTGAACAGAGTTCATCTCTTATTAGATATAGGATAACCCAACCATGAGACACAAAGCTTTTTGTCACTGTGGTTAAGAAAGATTGTTTGGTTGGTTTGTTTGTTTAAGCATTTGGAAGCAAAAGTTCACAGAGTTAAAACAAAAAAAGCCCAATGAATATTGTATAGTCTAAGTAATAATTCCTTCAACTTTTTATTTGGAAGTGTTTTATCTCTTCTGATAACAAAAATTAATTAGTCATCTTGTTAACAAAGCTTTCCTTGATGATCAAGACGTATCTTTTTATACATAAAAACAACAATTAAAATATTTGTTAATGTCAGTTGTTAATGCCAGCCAAAAATCTTCATTAGACTTCCATGGATATGAAAGAAAAAAAAAAAAACAAAAATGGAGACATTCCTCTTTTAACTTTCAAATTTTTTTTTTTTAAATTATCTTATTTTATTAGAAAAATATTTAGAGCCAGAAGAAGGTGTCTGACTTTCTTGATGGTAAGGAATTATCTTTGCTTGCAGCTTTTCTTTTTTTGTCTTCTTTTCAAAGGCTGCTAAGGATATACATTGTTGAATAACAAGAAAACTTCAAAACAGAACAGTCTTTTTTTACCCTTGTCTAACATTTTTTTGTGTTTGGAAAAGTTCCTATTACACCACTCGCATGTACTGTGCTTTACTTTGGAGTCTCATGAGATATGTATGAGTTCATAGTTTAGTAAACGGTTGAAATATTTTTTTTTTCAAAAGCTCTGCTTGGCAGTGTGATATTTGACTAAACACGTCAATTAAAGTGAAGAAGATAAATTACATTCCAAAAGAAAGGTACCATTAGATAACTACTGCATATTCCTAGCAATTCATTAGAGTGCTCCAGAGTTTATCTTTTCCAATTTAGTATGCAAGGAAAATGTGATACTAATGAAAACAACACAGATTATTTATTCACTTAATCAATCAGTTTCAAACTTTTGAATGACAAGTTTACTTAAGTTAATTGAACATATAACTTTGTCACATCCAAGCCCAGTGTAAGCATAGGCAAATTCTACCATTTTGTAAAGCAGCACACAAAGAAGTGCTGCCACATACAGTGCTGCTTCTAAGGAAGGTTTTTCTCATGACAGAGACAAGTTAATTCATTATTAAAGAAGAGATAATTACCATATCCTCCTGCCTGTCCTACTGTACTGAAAATAATTATTATGGTCCACAGAGAATATATACAATTACATTTTGAAATTTAGAAGTAAATGGTCTCAATTTAAAAAAAAATACAGCTTCATTTCTTAACATTAACTTACTGCGGCACAGAAAGAGTTTTCTTTCAGCTTCAATTGTTTTTAAATGTTGTAAATCATAGGTGTGTTTCTGAAGTAAAACAAATCGGTCATATGCAATCATCTTGAAAGAGAAGATATTAAGAAAGATAACATGAATTTCCCAACAGCATGCAATACTTTACAAGGATGCAGTGTCTGTCACGCAGTTCATATTTAGCTCCATTGGCATGACTTCTACTTAAACAGAATACAAATGGAAAATAACATGATCAAACGGGACTTGGCTCAGCCATATAAAATAGATTGTATTGCTGCCTTTGAATAATTCAGATCAGTTCCATGCATTAAAACCAAAACCCCTAAAACCTCAACAACAACAAAAAACAGCAAGGAAGAGAAAAGGTAACTACTCTACAGTTTGTTATTTCATGCTAGATATCTAGTACTAGAACTGAGATTATCAGATGATTCTGTCTCTCATTATGGCAATAAATATTCGCACTGCATAGGGATTGCTGCCTACATAGATGGCAAGTAATGATAGCTACTGCAGTGATTCACAGCAGTCTTCTGTCAATATCAAAATTGGAAAGCAGATAATCACTTGGTTGGGAATCCCCTTTGCTGATGAATATGCCACTTAGTTCACCTCCCTGCTGAGTCATTATTAGATGGCACATTATTATCAAATAAATCGCTTTTCAGCAGGAACTATCTATCATTGTCATATAAATAATGAATCAGTGAAACTCTCCTTTTACTCTTATCCTCCCAAACATAAAAGAAGTACTGACTGTCAAAGTGCAGGGTTTCTGAGTTCCTGCTGTGCACAATTTCCCCCTCTATTAGGTAGGGAGAGTAGGAGACAGTAACACATAAATGAGAGGAAGAATATATTGGGCAACAACAGAAATAGGCTGATGTCTACCTGAAGCATCTGCCCAGCCCAGTTACCTCTGCATATTGAGTAGTAAGACAGACCTTTTGGAGCAAGAGCTATGCAAAACTATGATGGGAATTATTTCATTTGCAGTGAGCAATGCAGCATTGTAAGTGCAAGATACAGCATTAATATCAGCTGACCAAATGTTCTTCCTTTTCTCATGTTAGTCAAATATGCACCTATGTATCAGTCACAGAAACGCTACAAGACAGCGTCTGCACAATGACATATGATATTTCCATAAACTGTCTTCCTCTCCTCACAAAGTACAGTGATATTTGCATACCACTTTTTTCACCTTTACCTTCCATAACAGATTCAATTTTAAAGTTAATTAAATTTAAAACCAGAATTTTAATGCTGCAAAAATAGACCCTAATTGTGTCAGAGGGAGAAAAATTTTAAAAAGTATTTTGTTGATTATAATGAAAGTAATATGAAAAAAGTTATAGTTCAAAGTCCTTTTGCCAAACTTAGTCTTACTTAGTCCTGCTGTGGGATAATTAAGATTAAAACCTTTTGCAATAGTTTAAGGTTACCATGTTTGAGATGATTAGCAGGCTGAAGAACTTGCCCTACAAGAGAAGGCTGAAGGGGTGAAGTCTTTTCTTCCTGAAGGAAAGAAGGCTCAGGGGAGACCTCATCACAGTATTGCAGTACTTAAAGGGTGGCTACAAAGAGGATGAAGGTGGACTCTTCACAAAGAGACAAATAGAGAATTCAAGGGTCAACCAGTACAAGTTGCACTGGGAGAGATTTCATCTTGATATAAAAAAGACATATTTTACAGTTAGAGCAGTCATTCACTGGGACAACCTCCCCAGGGACATGGTAGAGCCCCCATCACTGGAGTTTTCCAAGACATGACTGAACAGGGTGCTGGGTAATCTCATCTAGGCTTCCTTTCCAATGAAAGGTTCCACCAGATGATCTATCAAGGTCCCTTCCAACCTGGGCTATTCTATGATTCTATGAGATCAGATTCATCTATGTTCCAAGCTGTACTGGATACTAACTTGGATAGCATATAACCAAAGAGGCAAGACTCCATTCTGCTAAACACAGGCTTGATCATTTTACACAGACACAGTTGGGCAGATTTTAGGAGTGGTACAAGGTACTAAGCCTGTTTAGGGTTTTTGCATCAAAAAAATATCAGAATACATCCACTAGTTCAGACCAAGGATCTATTCCTATATGATTCCCAAACATTATCCAAAAGAAAATATCTAGGAAAGAGTAAGAAGACAGCAATGATATATGATACCTCACCTCTGGTATTATCTTAACTTCTGATAATCTTCACCTCTAAGAATCTGATTATTCTGGTTTTATTTATTTATTTTTTGTTTAGAAACCCTTTTCTAAGTGACTGCCCATTCTACTCCTGAAATCATATAAACTTTTTGCATCTAAAACTGCTTTGGCAAGGAGTACTAGAAGTCTGTGCTGGAAGGACAAAACTCCCTTCGTTCATCATGAAGCTGTCTGCTCTCAGCTTCTTTTATTTATCCCTAATGGAGACCTCAGATGACAAAGGTGTTGAGGAAACATGTTTTCACTCCTCCATAGGAAAATAATTTAGTACAACATTTCTGCCTTTTGTCTCTCTCTTCCTCCTGCTGTTTCAATTTCACACATCAAATGAAAACTGAGTATGGTAGGTTTTTTGATTGTTTGTTTGTTTTTCTTAAATCACTCTTACAGGACTGAATGGCTTTTTAATTCTTACTAAAATAATTGTGGGCATACACCTCTAGTAGATATATACTTGTTCTTCAATCATTCAAAAGTAATTTTGACTTCACAACCCTAGTAATTGGCAGTCATGTGTTTGAATTGCTTTGGAAAAATTATAATTTTCCTATATTTAGAGTGATGCAAAATATTATATGAATCTCTGCTAAAACCAATTTT
>NW_010336370.1:19343-22455 GCF_000700745.2 Antrostomus carolinensis | reverse complement strand
TCCAGAGCTTTAAAAGTAGTTTAAACAAAAGAATTGTCTTAAATACAATACCATTAATAACAGATAAAATGGATTTTTGGAGGTGGAAATTTGGAACAGCTGCACAGGTAACTTTTCTTAGGTTTGTTTTGGTTTTTTTTAACAAAACCATACATATGTTGATAAATGTACATGATCATCAAATTGCTGGTTTTGTGAGAATCACTATTTTTATCATATGCTTCAGTTGCATCAGTCAACACCTGCTTTCTACTCTAGTACATCCAAGACTGGTTCCAACTCATAACTCTCATACACCTTTACTTAAATATATCCTCAGTGTATATGCTTCCTTTTAAAATTTAACCAGGTAATGCATAGAAAAACTTCTGTCCTTCACTGGCAACAGCTAATAACTCACCTATTTTTCACCCACACAAAATAAAAAGAGGACTTTGAAATTCTCTGCTACTGCTTCATTATTTGCTTTCTTGTCCTTAAATTTTCTAATAATGATGTTTTTATAGCTGGGCTCATGATAAATAGCTGACATGAACATGTAAAAAGACGGATAAAAAACTTTAGCATGTGACAGCCTTATATGCTTTGAAGGTTTTCCTGCAAATATCTTGGTCTACCTTAAATCGGCTTACAGCTCTGACAATACAGCTGGAGTGTTGTACCCAGGCAAGTTGGGTGCTGATAAAACCACTAGATGTGTAGATATAAACCTCATTTTGTGGGCTCATTTTCCTTAAAAGGTGGTAAGTTACCTTTATAGACTATAACTATCATTAGAATAGGATGTTACAGTAGCCCCAGTTTTTATCTGTTGATTAATTTCAACATATAGTTTTCCATTTCTTAGTCATTTAAGAGTTGTGTGTGAGTTATGAGCAGTCAGACAACATTAAGTATAAAGTATTTTATGACCATGTATAAATATATATAATGAACATATGATGTTACTTTGATTTATCAAATTATGATTAAATATTAAACTTTTATAGCTTCATCCTCCATACAGAATAAATTGCACATCTTATTCTATATAAGTTACATTATAATTTCAGATAAGAAATATTATGAAGTGGGTAATTTTGATATTGAAAAATTGTCAGCAGAACTAATCAAAGTATGTCAAGACATTACAGAATAACTTGATATCTTTTTTTTTTAATAGTTATTATAATAAACTCTGTTCCCCAGATAGAAAGACAAGTTAAACACTATCTGCATAACTTGATATCTTTTTTTTTTAATAGTTATAATAAACTCTGTTCCCCAGCTAGAAAGACAAGTTAAACACGATCTGTGTGTTCTTAATCTTGAACTGCCTACCATTTTTATTCTATATCTATAAATTGAACAAAAGTTGCGACTTGCTCTTCCCAACACTTAGAAAACCTGTGGTATTTTTGATCTTCAGAGGAGGCAGAACTGTTTCATATACAGTCTAGACACCTCTTCCTGGACTTACAGTTGGGAATATACATACCTTGAGGATGCTTAACCTTGGAAAGGTAAGTTGGAAGGTGTGATTTCTGATCCCCTTTTTGACTTAACAGCTAGCTACACCCTGGCAGCAAAAAGTGTAGAATTACTCTGTAAAGTTAAATTGTCTTGGATTCAACCAAGAGCTAGGCTCAGCTTCAAGGTGATTTAAATTTTGTTCAGATTTTCTTGGAAAGGAAGAGGATAGCATGGAGTTTGATGGGGTACATGAATGGTACCTGTTGTCTGTGAGAAAGAGTAAAATAGCTTGTAGAGAGAAAGAAGGGTGGAAGTTTGCTAATATGCGTTTACATGCCACAAGTTTCCATAATACAGTGTTATAGATTTTTTCATTATTAATGTTGGCTGTGAAGAAAATTAAGAAAATTACTAAATCCTGATTCATAAAGCATCATAGTTCAGTTTCACTATGGAAACAAATCAATATTAGATAATTTTTCAAGTTATTTCTGTAAGTGCTCTCATTAATAATTAAAAGATTAAGAAAAAAAATAAATCTGTTTCTAATGAAAGCTTATTACCATTAAATGGATAATATATGATTCACTGGAAATTATTTACTTGTATATTTGCCTACATTTATATGTCTATTAATAAGGTAGAAAAATTAAACAGAACCACATGGTGGCTGAAGGTCCCCAGAGACACACAGGAAGTCCATGGATATTGACAGCTCTAGCTGCTGAGGTGCTTTGAGTTTTAGAAACTGACTGTGTGGAAGAAAAGACAGGTAGTACATGATAGGACATCAGAAAGATGGGAGTATCAGGTATTTAAGTAAGGAAAAGGAAATTATTTGGAGATAAGTATGTCTGGCATTCTCCAAAAGGCCGACTGAACTTCTACTTTTTTCAGAACAGGAGTTTTCTTTGCATTTTACAGGTCTGTGGAGTTTTACAGATTATGCAACAGGTATGTTAAGTTATTGCTACAATAATATGTGTAGTAGCTGGAAGAATTTAATCTAGGAGGTTTGGGGAGTAAAAGCAACACTGCCAATAATAAAACATTACTAAATTCTTAAGAGTCTTTTTAAGAATCCTGTCTCAGGCAGGGAAATCAACCTGAATGTTTCTTTCCAATGGAACAGGAGATGAAGAAAAACAGAATGCTTGGTGGTAAGCCCAAACAAGTCACTGAAAGACAGTCCTTATTCCAGTAAATGAGAAGCTCAACGTGAGCCAGCAATGTGCGCTTGCAGTCCAGAAGGCCAACTGTATCCTGGGCTGCATCAAAAGATGCATGGCCAGCAGGTCAAGGGAGGTGATTCTCCCGCTCTACTCCACTCTCGTAAGGCCCCACCTAAAGTACTCTGTGTCCAGTTCTGGAGCCCTCAACACAAGAAAGACATGGACCAGTTAGAACGAGTCCAGAGGAGGCCACGAGGATGATCCGAGGGTTGGAGCACCTCTCCTATGAGGACAGGCTGAGAGAGTTGGGGCTGTTCAGCCTGGAAAAGAGAAGAGTCTGGGGAGATCTTATAGTGGCCTTCCAGTACCTGGAGGGGCTACAAGAAAGCTGGGGAAGGACTTTTTACAGAGGCAGGTAGTGATAGAACAAGGGGAAATGGCTTCAAACTGGAAGAGGGGCGGGTTTGATTAGATATTAGGAAGAAATT
>NW_010336370.1:0-19325 GCF_000700745.2 Antrostomus carolinensis | reverse complement strand
GACACTGGAACAGGTTGACCAAGGAAGTTGTGGATGCCCCCTCCCTGGAAGTGTTCAAGGCCAGGTTAGATGAGGCTTTGAGCAACCTGGTCTAGTGGAAGGTGTCCCTGCTGATGGCAGGGAGGTTGGAACTAGATGATCTTTAAGGTCCCTTCCAACTCTAACCATTCTATGTTTCTGCAAAAAGAAGTACCAAACTGAGCCTTCAATCAGTGGCTGGATTCACCAATATTTCCATATTCTCCATTCTTCCCCTGAGTCCCACAGTCCTGGACATCAAATAACTGGCTGTTCCTACTTGATTTGGAGAAAACAATATCCCAGAAAGCAGTTTTCATTCTGTTTTCTGTCCTCATCTACTTTCATCCCATCCTATATGCTTCTCCCTGAACAAAACACTTCTTTATTCGCTAACTCACGGTAGGTTTTTTATACAGCAAAAAGATTGAGATATCCTATTTCTAAAACACTGTATGCTATCTGGAGTCAGACTCCTGATAATTTTGGAAATTATCAGCAAGTAACTAGTCTATATTTTCCACTTGTCAGATACATTCTTAGGAAAACTTAATGATGAGATTTAATTGTGCAATACCAATTATTTTTGTATCAGTTTGTTGAAATAAACCTGGAGTCTTAGTGCTGCCATGTGCAATAGCTAATAGGTACAGTATCCTGAATTTACCTGGTGGGTAAGCAGCTCCTTAAAAAGAGATAGACTGATAATTATGTCAATGTCATTCTTTCATCTCTTAGAAGTCTTCTGAAAAGAAAAGTCTAATTAGGATGACAAATAAGGAAAGGCCATAATGGATAGATGCCCTTATGCAGAGGTAATTGTTGATAAGGATGCCGAGAGTGATTGCGTTCATATGAAAAGATAATTCTCATTAGCAAGTACAGAAAAAGTCTCATTATTTCCATTTCAATAGAGCCCTGACAAAACAGGTAAATAAACAATAGAAAGTATACTACTGTATTTTACAGTAATTAAAAACATGATCTAAGAATATTAAAGAATGTATTGAATGACCTTAATGTAGGTAAAGTTCTGGGTTTTGGTGGTGGTGTGTTTTGTTTTGGGTTTTGTTTTTTTTTTTTTTTGCTGTTGCACTGCAGCCTTGCTAACAGACAGAGGTGCTCCAAACTTGCTAGATGAGGAGATTACAAGTTTACAGTTAATACTCCAGTCTCCATTGTGTCACTTCTGATAGTGGGTTTGTGCAACAAGCAGTCATCTAAAAGTCACTTTCCAATCCTTAGTCAGAACAAAGCTTGTGTCTTTAATTGTTTGACCTTAAGCCCACAGGAAGAAGTTCAGTAATCTGTTGCAAATAATTTGGGTGCTCAACAGTCTGTTCTGTGTGCTATACATTTCCCTGTGAAGTGATGTTGAAGAACATGACTATAATTCATTGCAAGTATTGATTACAATTGACTCATTAAGATGGAAATCTATTCCTCTGAAGGAGTTAAATTGAAAAGAGGGAAACAAAAATGACTGGAGATGGTGTTTTGTTATTCATGGAAGACTTTTAATAACAAGTTCTGAAGAATGAAACTAAAATATTTTGCTTTAGAAAAAGACATGTTTATTCTTATTGCCCATGATTCCTCCACTGCTGGCATGTCCCTTTACTACACATTCTGTATTCTTTTTCACTAAACAGGATTATCATACTTTGTACTCTGTTGTACTATTTCAACTTGTTTACGGGGCTATGGACGCCTCTCTCCTTTAAAAATCCTCATCAACCCTTATCAGTAAATATTTCTCATTCTGTTTTTTACCCACAACACAGAATACAACACTTCAGGTATATTTGCAGTGTTTAAATGGAGCCATTCAGCAATCATCCATTCCTTACTTCACATTGTATTATGTAATGAAGTGAAATATCATTACAACGTGCTTCACTTAACTGTAAGATATTATTTAGAATTATTGTAAAATGGAGAAGGAAAGAAAGAAATTTCCAGCAAGAAATAACATGAAACCTTTCTTTTCAAGAGGTATTTTCTATATACTTTCTAAAATGTTCTACTTCCATGTTTTGAGAACTTTGATTCTACCATCTATATGGAAACACTTCATTTTATGTATTTTCATAATAAAGAATCAAAAGTCTTTAAGGTAAAATGTAAAATTAAATTGTAAAAAATATATAAAATTTGTAGTACTCTTTATTTTGATTAAAGCTTTTTTCTGGCGGGGGTGGGGGGAGGTGGGAGTGTGGGGGGAGTGCTAGTTTCCAAGTTAATTTTGGAGCCTTTTGCTAAGACTTTCTAAGGAAAAATTCATCCTGATCCTCACCATCTTATAATTGACATGCTTATTGGTATTTTCTCCAGTTCAACTAATTAGCCCCCAGTTCAGTTAAATAACCTGCACTGGTTCTGCCAGAAGTCATCTAGGCTGTGGAGGGGTACACAGAGGTTGTTCATTCAGATCTAGCTGTGATCCTAAGGCCGAGTCATCTTTACAAAGAAATGGAAAGGACTAATTATTTGGGTTTTAAGCCTGCTAGAGGATACATAGTTTTGGTTCCCATGTGACCAACAACTAAATTCTTCTGGATAAGTACTTGAAAATGCTGAATAAATGCAGTGAGCGGACAGTACGACATACAGTAATGCAAAACCAGATTTCTTTGGGGTAGACAAAAGAATTAGAGATTTTATCCACCACCATTAGTCTTTAAAAGCTTAAAATAGCACCACAGCTACCTAGCAGACACTTGACAGACAACACTTTACCCTTAGAAAGCCCTTTCCTAGGGCATATAGAAAAGCATTTGGAAGTAATTCCAAGAAAGTGAGTGCCTGGAAAGAGAATTAATGTTAGGCATTCATCCTATGCAGTAAGTTTGGAATTTTTCACTTGTGTTTTATTTCTTCCAATCAAATTAAGTTGGTCACTCTCATGGCAGAATGAATGATACTCGCCTGTAATACAAATGCAATCTATATTTATAGTATGTAACTTCATCCCAGTTTTCTTACTCAGTTCCTCTAGGTTTTTTATTTGACATTTTCATTCTCTTCTTTCAAGGCAAGGCCTTCCAGCTTTGTGCCATTAGTAAATTTTATTTACACCATCCTTCTTGTGTGCCAAGATGACTAATTAAATGACTTAAGATTTATTCCGGTAACATTCCTGCAGCCTGGTACTCTACCCTTTCAACACAACCAGTTGCTATGGCTGATTCATCCAGTTCCTTACAACCTTACAATTAATATGCCAATCAGTGTTTTCTCCACTTCAGTTAATTTCTCCCTTGTGATGTTTCTAGGTTACTACCACAGAACACTGAAGAACCCTGCATGGAAGTTCATGGCTTTAGCAGCTTCTGCTTTTCACTAGTCATACACATGACAACAATTTTCATCCACTGTGCTTTTTGTCACAGGGAATGGACTTGTAAAACACAGTACAACTCCACAGCCGTGTAATATTACGTGGGCAACTCTAGTGCATAAAATTATGCTTAATTTCTATGATTTGTTTGCTTGTTGGTTTTTCTAATAACATCAAATCTAACTACCATGGGAGTAATGGATTTCTGTATGCTGCAATTATTCTTTTGGAACAAAATAAACCAAAATAACCCTTGGAGGACCACTCCGTACTTTGTGACATAACTTTCATGTCGAAGAGAAGTATATAAAAGGCTTATCCAGAAGAAAGCATCCATGCCAATCTCTGTCTTTGAGAAGCTATCTCCAGCAACTGCTATCAAAGGAGCAAAATAGCATTTCACTGTGGCAAATCCACTGGAGTGATTCTCCATTGCCCCCATCTTATATTTTCATTTACATCTTTGCAAATATTTAAACACTATAATTTTCCTGAAGACTGGTTTATGCATTTACTTTGCAATATTGTAAGCAACAAGGATCACTCGTTAAGCAGCTCTGCTAACAGAAGTAAGTCATATTTCCATCAACCCTTACACCCTTGTCTTACTAGTTCAGCGAAAACAAACCTGATCAGCTTGCTTTATAGTGCAGCACTGCAAGTGGTTACATTTGTCTCAGGGGATGGTCACTATAAGGAGGCTGCTGTAGGTGGCCACTGGAAGGTGTCCTAAGGAGGATACAGGAGTAGAAGTACATAGCAGCTACTTTCAGCAATTGTTGTGTCTTATGCTTATAAAATGTGTGCAACTCAAGGGGTACAGGTCCAAGGCAGTGAGGAGCATCCAAGCTATGGTTGCCATTCTGCTGTTGCACATGGCCTTACAGACCTCTCTTACTTTTTGCTGGTATCAGGATGCTTAATATATGACAACAAGTATTTTTTTAGAGTTAGTTTCAAGCTGAACAGGCTCATTTTGTGGCCAATGTTGAGAAAAAAAAAATAAAAAAAAATGAGGTGAAACAGGAGTAGAGGGAGAAAAACAGGGAGAAATTGCATTGTACTGTGGCTGACAAGGTAGCTTGCATTTTGCAGCTTAGTCTCTGAAAGTCTTTATCTTGAGGTTTTGGAGCTACTATAAAATAGTTGATGTTAAAAAGTTCTTAACCTTCAATCAATAAGACTGTAACCTATGTTTATACCTGCTGATGGCTTGCCTTTATATATTCACTTGTAGGTTAAGATTAATTGCTTGGGATAACTGCTAGCACAACAAAATAGTAGAGCTGAATTCACAGCTGTGGTTTTCAACTAGCAGTGTAATTTCATTTACTTCAGGTACATTTGCAATATAGTCAATTAGATATAAGATATTGTCTGAAATTTCCCTGCAAATATTTAACTTCTTTCATTTTAATTCTTAAGACCTTCTGAAGTCCTTAAAATCACTGAATCTGTATCTGAATAAAATACAACAGCAATAAATCTTGTGCAAGTCAGAAATATTGCAACAAAGCATTTCTTTCTTGAATAGATGGCTTTTCTCAAATTGAGAACGGAGGCCTCTTAGAGGTGTTCGGTGTAAATACAGCATAATAGTTACCTGAGACACAGGAGATTTTTATTTATTTTCCTCTGGCAGAGCTTTATAGGAATAACAGATTTATAGAATCATAGAAACACAGAAATCTAGCTCAGAATCACCAAGAGGCTGCTGTTATAATGTGATGCCATAGAATAATAACAGAAAGATTTACCCTGAATCTCCGTAAGATAAATGTATTTGGCATGGAGGAGAACAACTTCTACCTTAGTTCAGTAGTTATAGTTTTCATCCCAGATGTGCCAACAGCTACAGAGATGTCAGTTTTATCGTCAGTGCATTAACTATTTTCATTTTGACTTTGAACATGGGTGTTAGTAGGCTTACACATTGTGCAACTGACTTGACATTTAGCTATAAACCCAGAACTGTGCTCATTATCATCCTACTCCATTGTTACTGCAACATTAGGCTTTGGTTACATCACCATAACTCTAGCCAAGCATTTACTACATTATTGTGGATGTATCAGGAACTATTTATTTTAATTCTGTTCCTTCATTAAACATACCAAGCCAAATAACCTATGCATTGATTTATTTTCAGCAACTTTCAAAAAGATTGCCTGAAAGCCAGCAGTGGTCATCCTTAGTTCGTTCCTCGAATTTCATCATTCTCAAAAATTAGACAACTAATAAAGATAATCAGTCATTTTTTTCTGGTGAAGTTCCTAAAGTTAATGGACTTCATGTATTTAAGGTATTACTGTAAAATTTCAAATAGTATTTTCCTTTTATCTACAGTTTTTTACTGAATGACTTTGTGCTGCTCAGTAATAGTGACTTCAATAAAATAAGATCTTTTAGTTAACTTCTAAAGCAAAATCTAGGCAATACATCGTGCTACATAGAAAAGTAGAAGACGTGGGGTGGCAAAAAAAAAAGAAAATGCTGTGGCCTCTCTGGACAGAGACAGATGACCAATGGTAGTTGCAGTAGAAATATTTGCCTTTTACATAGTAGACTTTAGACTAGAAGTTCAAGCTTCACAAGCTTGCTGAACCTAGTAATTAGGGACTAATTATTGGTATAAGTAATGAGACTCCTTTCTTCCCCATCCTTGCATTGTTTTGTCACATTTTATCCAATGTCTGTCCAGTGTGAAAATTGTAAAGAATAGAACAGGAATTTAGCCTCTTTCAGTTTTGATTGATCCTACCAGTAGACTTTTGAGACACTTCTGTCACTCTCTGTTCATAAACACTTTTACCACTTTATCATAATGTGCTCCCCTCTCTGATCTTCCACTCTTCCATCATAGCCTGGTGGTTAGGATGCTCTCCTCTCTCCTTAAACTAGCAATTCTGAAGAAACTTAGGCAAAAGATAGATGCATAGATCAGTTCAGGTGTTCCTGCATATGCATGCAATGTCCAAGCCACCTAGAGAAGCAGAGTGTGACTTGGTTCAATACTGATCTCCAAATTGCTCTACCAGAACTACACATTATTTACAGTCTGGGTCTTACTCAAACAACCACATAAGGTAAAAGATCAAGACTAAACAAGGAACTGAGACTCCTACTCAGTTCTTCTTAACCTACACAGGACTTTCTTGATAAAGAATCAGAAGTGCAGTAGATACTTTAGTCCCTTCACAAAGTGCAACCAGGACTTTCAACATCAGTACTGTATTTTCAAAAAGGAAGAAGAAAAGATATTGTCTTAAAATAATTTAAAACAGTGACCTGGAAACCTGGAGAAAATGGGACAGATGAGCAAAATTTCTTTTTTTCTTATTTTTGGTTGCAAAATTTTTATCTACTTGGGACATTCTCATCTGCCGGATGAGATGTTCAGAGCACGCAGCAGGATGTCCTCAGTGTCACTATTGTAGAGACTTGACAGAGATGTTAACTGTTCTTGAACTGGAATCTATCAAAAATTCTTTGGTGGGTTTTTTTTTTTGCCTTTTTTTTTTTTTCAGGATTATGAGTATTTAGATTCTCTTTCTAACTTTATCACTAATCAGTTTTTTAAACTTGTCTGTTTTTTTTTTTTTTTAACTCAGTATCTATTCCTGACAATTATTAACTCTGAAGAATCCACTGAAACAAAACAAAAAGAGCTCCACAATCCCTTTTTTTTTTATTTATTTAAGAAAAGCCATTTAATAGCCATACTTTAGAGTTACTAGATTTTATTACTCATGTACCATAGATTTCATAAAAGCTTACTCCAGGATATAAAAGTATTAGTTCAGCATATATCTTTCCTTCCTACTCTGAAGTCTGAACTCTCATCTGCTTTTAACTTACAGAAATGAAGACCCAAAAAAGATGGTTTGATGACAGGTGAGGATGGAGAGTGGAAATCAATTCCTCTTATTCCCACGAGGGCATCTTTTGTTAACTTTATGGGAAAAGTAAAAAACATAGGGTCAGACAGATAGACTTAAAAAAAAAAAGAAAAAAGTTTGAGCCCCAGTGCATCTCATTAAATTTCATTACAGGTGAAAGCATAGATGAACATAAGAACTGACAGGTAGTGACGCATCAACCACCCCAGCAGTACTTAGATGAAAATGTGCAAAATAATGAGCACATTTTTCAGAACCTCTAGTTGGATGCTCAAAGCAAAGCTGAACTCTATGCACCTTACAATTAATCACTACAAGCATGTATCAAACACACTAGTTTCTTTCCTGAAGGACAGTGCTGCTGCTCATGAGGAACTGGTAGCATGAGTGTTCTCAGAGAAGTGACCCTGAAAGTTTGGATGTCGGTATGCACATGATTTCTTGAAATGCACTTTGAAAGCTTATGAAAATTACCTCTACCTTTGCAGTGTCTACGTACACACATCTCAAGGCAGATCTCCTCCACAAAGTACCTTCCAGCCTGCCCTCGTTCAGCCTTAAATCTTCTGGGAGAAAACGGTCCTTTTAAAGTTTCATTGTAGGTATAATGCAATCACAGATAATACAGATATTAGATATGCACACAATAGCTTTAAAGCATATGGTAAAAATGGCAAAAAAGGAGATGTGATATGGAAAACATTGCAGATCCCAAACCAAAACTCATTTCCAGAGTTGGAATTTAGGCTTACGCTACTTTGCTTTCACATTGTCAACAGTTATCTTTGTTTACCTCGATGCAGTCACCAGTTTTCCATGTTAACAATCAACATTGCCCGAGATAGGGATAGCTCCACAAAAATTAATGTTAGCAAAACATAAGCTTATCAAGTATTTTGGACCTGAAACGCCAGACACAGATGCCTACCTGCATCTGGCTATCATTTCATTCTAAAATTAACTCTCCTTTTCTGCCCACTTTGTAGACAGTTGGCAAGTTGGCATAGTCAATTCCACTTTGGGGTAAAGACTAAAAAATTGAATGTGGCAACACTTTGTGCTGAAAAAATAAGGATCTGCTTTTGGATCTGTATGATGGTCTTTCAACAACCAGCAAAACCACAATTTTCTCTATGCCCTGTCTGTACAGAATCAGAACTTTGAAATGCCCAATACTTGGTGTTAGCAGTACAACCACAATCAAGACTTAAAAATACCTAGAGGATACATTTTCACAATGGTGTGAAAGACCACTTCAGGCTGAAGATTATTGCCAAAGACGTGGTCTCTGCTTCTAAGTCAAACTACCTGTGTTCAAACAGACATAAAAAAGGACCCCCTGAAGCAACTTCTATATAGCACACAGCTAATAACTTGGAGAAATTGAATAGCACTATAAAATCCAGGAGCAGCAACACAGGGGTTAAGCTGTAGCTACAGTTGCAAGCTTCAGTGTACTTCAAGGTGAGCACATTTTTCCATGGTCAAACATATCAAGAGCTGCTCACTGGGAAAATAAATGAGGTAACACCTTGGTCTGAATTATAAGCATGGTTAATGACAATCCTGCAATGGTGTCTTTCAGAGTTGTCATTAGCTCTGAACTCAGCTGGAACCTTGTGGCATCTCTCAGACAATGTTAAGAGATGCAGCTTCTAAACAGACTTCAGGCAAATGAAAAACAAGCACAATCTCATATATATCAATGGGTTCACAAATGAATTCCAAATTTCAGGAGCTTGCAGCATAGTAATTGAAGTCACAGCTAGTCTGAAGATTCTGTTATTTAACATTGTATTTTTACATAAGGAAAACATCTAATGCATTTAGAGTTTCATTTGTTGGGTTTGTGTTGTTTTTTTTTCAAATCATAAAAATGAGATATATTTTACATCTGTTGAATACTTTTAAAGAAAATAAGTTAAACTATACTGCTTTCAAGAACACAACTTTTACCACACAGATTAAAACAGTTTGAATGTTACCTTGTTCTCTTTATAGCTGCTTTATAGCTCCCCAAGTGATTTCTTTACTACACACCACTGAACAATATCTGCATGTCATTAGGTGTAGTTTAGCTTTCCAGTCTCTAGAGGTCTCTGCATAACGCCTTTTAGCTCACTGACATCTATCCAGGAATCGAATTTTGAAGGTGAGACTGAAGAACGGCATGAGAAAGGTCTGTTGGCACCAGGTCCAACTCTGACAGCGCTGTCATGAGAATTTAGTTCTCCTAGTAATTTACAGAAGCCAAAGAGGGAGAGAGAGAGATTTATGCTGTAGCATTAGCTAACACCAGCATTGAACAAATAGGAACGTTTTATATTTTTGTCCTGAGAATTCAGATAATTGTAGTTCTTAACATTCAGCTAGAAACGGTTTAATTTGGTGATGTACAAGGATGGCTGCTAACCCTAGCTGCTAGAGATATTACCTTTTCTATTCTGACATTGCTCACACCTGGGTTGGTTTCTTTTTTGTTTCCTTTCATGGTTGATTATTTTTTCCTCAAAAAAAAAAAAATCTGATTTAAATGATTATGATTTAACTAACAGTAGAAAAAATTGTTTACTATAATTTGAATGTAGATGCAATTTCTGGATAGATCACATCTGCCTTCCTCTTGTGCCTTTGCTCTCATCTGTTGGCTAGAAGACTGTTTTCTGGCTGTTGAATAGGTCTTTCCTGGTTGACTCTGTACTATTATTTATACCTATAATATACTGAACATATACAAATATTTTATATGTATAAGGAATAAATTCTGAAAATAATATTAAAAAGCATCCAAGGCAGCTCAAAAGAAATTAGTTGCTTCCTTTGCCTGAAATGGATCTTAGAGGCTCCTCAATACCTAACATCAACTTTGACATTCAAGATAAAATCTTTGCCTATGTGCAGATTACAATTAATATATAAATAAATAAATAAGATACCTGCAACTACACAAAGGCGTTTCTGATTCTCAAGACCTTTTTCAGGCATTGTGGCCTTCACTAACCACTCTATATTATCTGCACAAATAACTTGTCAGAACAGGTATTTGCTAAGGCAGCCAAATTCAAAGAATAGCAGAGTAGCAAAACCAACTTTGTCACAGACACAGCTTCTACAAAAACAAGAACAGAAGGTGGCATTTGATTTTGCTATTTTTCATGTAGGCTACCACAACCACCACAAAGATAGGGAAAATTTAGAGCCCACTCTTATATTGAAGCTTAAACAATTTTTATAGATGTATATGTAACATATGTTAAAGTAATAGCAGTTCTTTGAGGTGTCTTGTCAACTTTGAATTGCTACTTGGACCCTAGTTCTACTCCTTACAGAGCTACATGCAGAAGATTGAATTCTCTTAGTAAACTGTGTGTACCTGTTCTCTTAGATTGCTCTTTGGTGCTAGGAAGCAAGGGAGAGGTAAAATAATGGATTGTAGAGGAGAGAAGGACTTTCAATAGTTGAAGATTTCTGACACATAGGAATTCATTACTCTGAGAATTAGTAGTGAGCTTCCCACTTCTTGTGAATAATAGGTAGTAAAACAATATGGAAATAGGCACTAGTCGGTGGTTTTTACAGAAGAAAACAAGAGTTGCCCTGTTTCTATCCTGAGCATCACATTTCCTCCAAAATGATCCATAATAATTTACCAATCCTAGACCTTCAAAACTTGGTAATTTCCCCAGATATTAAGGTTTCTTGAAGATATAGACTAGAATGTCTTCTAAGCTCCCTTCTCATCCACCTAAGACAGTCACTCCTCCAGAATTCTACATGAACATCAAGCCACAATATTTGCTTCTCAAAACTCTGTTGTTTTTTTTTTTTTTTAAGCAAAAGTAAACAATCTGAGCCACAAAAATCCTGTTTAAGTTTCAAAAGTATTAATTCTGCTTGTCTTAGATGTACATTGCATAGCACTAAATGGATTTTTGTATTTTAAAATGTCAAAATAACCTGTACACAACACTTAAAACACCTTTTTTTCTGCCATGAAGTTTAATTTTCCATTGACGTGCCTTTAGAAGATACAGAACATTTAATGTTTGAAGCTTTTCACTTTTCAACATCAAATTTCACTCGAAAGTTCTCTTCTAAACTGTTTTATCTTCTAAAGCAGTAAGTAAATTTTGATAGACTTGTCTTTCAATTTCTTTAATTGTTTCATCATGCTATTCCAAGGAAGTTGGAAGAAGAGCAGAAATGAATTTCAGTGTATCTCAGCCCAGCATTTATAGTGTGAGGAATACTAATCCTATGCAGAAAATCATTCTTGTTTCTTTCTAAATGTCTACCAGGAGGCTCTACAATTTCAGTGATTTGGAGGAGAACAATTTTAGTGATTTCCATTAATAACGAATCTCATGGGGTTTTGTTTTTGTTTTTGTTTTTTGTTTGTTTGTTTGTTTTTTTTGTTTTTTTTTTTTAAATAAAATCATAGTACCATTTAGTGGTAGCTGGAAAACTCTGCCTTTAATAAATGTATACATCTCTCTTAAAAAACTCACAGCTGTAAGTTTTTTATCCAGTATGATAATTAATAATAAATTTGCTCATATCATACTGAAAATGAAGAAATTAGAACTTAAGAAACTAAGTATTTAAAAAAAGAAGAGCTTATATTCGTCTTGTTATGTAAATTCATGAAAATGAAAATACTGGAACAAAGAATTATTAATTCTGGGAAGGGTCTCATCTGCAATAGTGTGCATGGTATTTGCAGCAGTTTTAAGAAGTCATCAACGTTACTGCTTTTAGATTGTGTTAGGGTTTGTGTTCACAACGTGCAATTTTTAAGCAATTCAGTCACTACTAAAGTGATTGTTCCAGCAAAGACATTGTCAGAAGAATCTAAAAAGTGTTGCATTGTATAACAAGATTTTATTATTTTTTTTATTTCTGTACAATCGTTTCTTCTCATTGTGATAGATGCTGTGAGCGTGTGCAGCTCTGCCAACAATCCTTGCTCAAAGGTTTCCAAGGCAAAGATGTTGATATCTGCACTGACCTGAACTGAGCATCAGCTGGTTTGTGGGGAGAAAAGTGGGTGGAATATACTTATTTTTAATAATTGAATCATAGTAACTGGGACATCCCTTGAATTATGATTTGGGAGCAGAGAATAAAGTAATCCTTTGGATTGCTTTGAATTCCCAAAACAGAAGGCAGCAATGAGGAAGGAGACTCAAGTGCACTTTAAGAGGCAGCAGTGAATCTGGGAGCACTGGTAGAGTAGAAAAACACAGAAAACTGCTTTAAAAATGGAAGATAAATGCAGATCCAGGACTCAGAAATTTGATATCAACTATTCCATAAAGGAATTGTGATCTATTAAGAGCAAAGAGATCATCCATCACTTAAAAAACCCCAAACAAAACACAGATTATTTAATCTAGAACATATGGTATAAGGGATGATGTTGCTATGAAGAACATCAGGAAGAGCTTGAGTATGAAGGCAATAATACCTAGTTGCTTGAAGATATCAGGACAACTAATATGTTTAAAGAGGTATTACCCATCTCTGCACTGTTAGAACATTAGACCGCAGTTTCTTTGTGCAAGGATTGTCTGTTACTATATGGTCCTCGGTTGATTAATAGTATAAACCTTTGGAAATGTAGACAGTAGAAATAATTCTTATACTTCCTATTGTAGGAAAGCTTTAATTGTCACAAAATTGTGCAGTCTTCATTAATGATTTATTAATGTAGGGTTTTGGCTGTCTGCTTTTTTTCCTTATATTCAGAAATACTTTGTAAATTATACTACATAAACTGAAGGAAATTTAAATACCTGTTACATAGATTACCAGCAGTATTTGGTTTATAAGCTTTATTATTTGGCCGAGGAGGTAATTCAAGAAGTCCAAAGCTATCAATCTTATATTCTGTCCAACTTCAGGAGACAAAGATATTTCTTAGAGGGATTCTCTGAATAGTTAACTATTTTTGTTCCCTTAACCATACCCATGTAAATCCCATATATTCCTCTCCACAGCCAACATGCAATACTAATCATGAAAAGGAAGAAGTCTATAAAGTCATCAGTAATGACAGTGGATTTCTTCCCTAGTTGGAGAAAGTAAGATATTTTTATGGTTCTCTTAGTATAGAAGAAAAAGTAGATCCAACCTTGAAGACTAGTAGGGAAAAAAAACCCCCAAACAACCTATTGAAGGACCTAGGGATGATGTAGCCTGAGAAACAAAAGTTCAGGCTTTTGTTGTATAGTTTAAACTGAAGAGCTGGGAGAGTTGAACAGCAGATGCGAGACTTGGCATGTACAAAGTTAATTCATTAACATACTTGTGCAATGGAAAAACTAAAAACCCCTAACCCAATACAGTAGCCAGAAAACAAGTACCAGTTGAAAAGAAGGGGTATGGCACAAGAATGACTTCAGTCAGTCTGTTCATTTAGATGAGCTGCCAATACAATACCTGACATGCTTTGGTGGGTAACAGAGTAAGTTTAATAAAAGAAAAGATGAAAAATGCAATATGCATGAAAAGTCAGACTTCTAAAAGAAACATTGCAGTGTCAGGGGAATCAAGGAATGTTACAATGAGTTAGTTAGCACTCAAATAAATTTTAACATTAATTATAAAGTCCATTCTTTTGATATTCCCATAAAAAAAAAAAATCTGTTAATACCTATCCTTCAGAGGCCAGGAGATGAAATAGATAAGAGTAGTAATTCCCAGGATACAAGTTTAGAATAGAGAGGTGAGGGCCAGAAGATAGCAGTAAAACCTTCAAAAACCAACATACATAAAATTAATAAATGCTTGATAATATTTATCCAAGAAAGATCATCTGGGCATCTGAGAACTACTGTGGTCCATATGCTTCAGTCAAATACTAGCACTCACATGACTGTAAGAAAATTATATTTAAAGAAAATAATGATAAAAAAGTTTGTAGTAAAGACCTTTGGGTTAAGAAGTTGATTACATGACTATTTATACATACTGATAACTAGAAATCAGGTATACTCTCAGTTCAGTAATCTTTTGTTCCACAAAACTTCATATAAATAAATAAATGCACATTTCAGCTATTCACCAAGAATTTGTGTCACAATACTGTTCAGGAGTTGGTAAGCTACTTCAAATATGTTTATTTTTGAAGGAGATTAATGCACTGTAAGCCATGCAAGGCTTTCCTGAAGAGAGAAAAAAATCATCTTGATCTAAAATGATTCTTTATTTGTCTGATTATGTGATTTTTTTTCTGATTTTACCTACTATTTTCTTAGTGGCATCAGTTACATACAGTGTTGTAAAGTGCTGTACCCTATTGCCAGCAAAGAGGTCCTTCTCTGCAACTAATCAGTCTTTGACCAGAGCTTAATTTAGAGATGAGGAAAATGCTGTATCTTGTGTAGCGTGGACTATATTTCAAAATTTGCCTCGACAGTGACAAAGATCATGAGTTCGATTATGCACCACTCTTAGTATTTAATAAAATTATCTGATAAGTTTTCTCTCACACAAGTGGCAAATAACTGTCCTATCTTAAGTGATAAAGCAAAATACATTAATTTTTTTTTTTTTTTTGTAGTACTGATGTACTGTAAAACAGACACAATCTCAAATTTCGTCATCTAAATATTCTTTAAATTCTTCAGCTTTGATTGTGGAAAAATACATTTCACTGGTGGAGAAATACATTTCATCAATGTGTTTCTCTTCACATTTAAATAGATTTAATTTACAGTACAAACATAATCCCATGTTCTTAACTTTTTTACTGTTCAGGTCACAGATCCCACAAGATTTTTTTTTTCTTTTTAGTAGTACATAATAAGGAAACCGATGAAAAAAATTCCCAGTTATAAAGTTGTTGGTATTTTAGGATAGCTATTTCCATCTGTAATAGGTTTTTCTCTAGAAAAAACATGGCCCCAGCAATAGTAGCCTCCTACCATTGGAGGGAGCCAACAGCACTTGTTCAGAAATTCTTTTTCCTAAGTCTCTGGTTTGAAGAAGTCAACTCTTTCAGCACTGCAGTAGTTGCACTGTATACTGAAATGCTGCAGCACTCTCCATTTTTTTATAATAAAGACGAATTCTAAAAATAATGGTTTATTTCTTATGATACAGTCTAGCTACCCTTATTTTGAAGCATTAAAGAACATGCTTTAAGCATAGAGCAAGCTAGATTTGGTGTTTACTTTGAAGTTTTTATAATGAGCAATAAGTTTACTTTATAAAGCTGTCACATATGCTTTTTATTTTTTTTAAAGTAAGACAAAACATTGTGTTAAATACTAATTAAATATTTTTAAAGTTTTCAAATAAAACCACATTCTGCCTCACCATCTTATTTAACTCTACAGTAAGAGAGAGTAGACGTAGGAAGAAATTAATATAGAAAACCGTTGTATTATATCTGGATTTTTTAAATGTTGTTTTACTTGTGCAACAAAATGGTGTATGAATCAAGATTTTACCATTTGTATGGCTATCCAGAAATAGGGAACAAGATACAACAGTATTTGCTATACTTTCAAATGAAATACTAGGTTTTGAATTGTTGCAAGTAAGATCAAGTGAAGACCCACAATGTCCATATCAAACATTTAGGAACATTTTCTAATTTTTTGTCTTAGAGTGTAATTCCACTTCCATCTAACCACCACATAGGCCAGGAAAAACAGAAAATAAGTTAACATAAGAAACCATCAAGGCTTTGCTCTAAATAGAAATAAATTGTTGAGTTAAACACTAGTCAGAACCAGAAAGGAAAATAAAATATCCCAGGTTGTATTTCAGCTTATAAATATTTATCCTCTATAACTCAAAACTGTGATTGACTTTCATAGGCTTTTTTATTTTTAAAGTGTTTTCCACTCACAGAAGGCTAGATTATATCCTGGCCTGTGATTGCATATTGAGAAATAAGAAAGACTAAGACCTGTATGAGCTTCCTGGGCACACGGAAAGGGCATAAAAGTATGGGAAATTGGTATGAGGCATTTACCCTCTTACTCCTGTTCTGATATAACTTTGGATGATCAGAGGTATTCTAGTTAGCAAAAGGAGTAACAACTGACATTTCTAGTTGCAGTTGTTGATCCCAGAATTATCAAGGTAGTCTATAGCAGAGAGCTTCACTGCAATCAGGTGAGAACTGTTCTTTTGCAGTGTTCCAGGCTTAATGGCATTAAATGAATGTGTTGTTTTGTTCTATATTTTAACCCAACAGTATATTCTAAGAAGCTAAACTATTAGTCACCATGCTTAACTCGCCAGTAAAGTATTGTGTGTCTTCTCATAGGAGAAATCTGTGGGAACAGACTGTTGCTGTTCTTGATGTGCTTTGAGATATGCGATGTGCATGCTACAAACACATGCAGGATTGTTTATAATTCTGTCTCTGCTTTCCATCAGGTCTCACTCTTTCAAAGGGTCCTGGTTTAAAGATGTAGCCTAAATAGGAAGATTTAGTGAAGGAAGTTTAGGACTGAAATTTTTCAAGTGGTGTATTCACAGTATTCAACTCATTTATTTAAAAAAAATCCTAACATCATAGGATAATCCAAGTTGGAAAGAACCTCAGGAGGTGTCTACTACAACCTCTTGCTCACAGCAGAGTCATCTTTGAAGTCAGAGAGGGTTGCTCAGGGCTTTATCTTGAAAAATCCAAAAAATGGAGACTACACAATCTCTCTGGACAGCCTGCTACCCTGCTTGGCTGTAACCAAGGTGAGAAAGGTTTTCTTTTTCTCCTGTCTGAATGTCTGTTGTTTGAGTTCTTGTCTGTGCGCACAATGTGGGTATGTATCTCTGCCTGTCCTGTACAGCTAGATACTCACTGAAAATGTATAATGACAACATCAAAATGTCACAGACCTTAAAAAAAAAATCAGACTGCCATAGACTGTTACCCTCCTACAATCTGCACTGGTGGGAACTGAGCTGGGTGGTTTTGTTGGTTTTTTTGTTTTGTTTTGTTTTTTGTTTGTTTGCTTGCTTAATCCTTCTGTATAAATTAAGATATTTTGAAGGGTTGTTGAAAGCAGTATTGATTCTCTAGTTTTGTAGTGAAACACAAGTTGTCACTGGACTGTAAAGTAGTCTTGAGTAGCCTAATATCATTATTGTTTACCTAAGAAGCCCTTCACTTCCTCTAAGAGTCACTTGCTTCTCTCTGCTTCAAACTTGGTTACAAAAGTGCAAATTCATGTGTATTCAACACAGTGCTATGATTTCTTTTTCCTCCAGGATCACACATATATGGCATAGTTTATTAGCTGATGAATGAAGAAGCATTTGAAGGATTACGACATCTCAGGTTTCATAAGATGTTCCAGTGAGTTTGTTCCATTTTTCGTAAGCACGTGTTTTAAGCTTTTCAAATTAAATAACACATGCACAATTTACTTAAAAAGCACAAAGTGTATATAGCTACAATTACGCTGAATAAAGATACTATTGTATTGGTATTATACACTATTACTGTTGTTTTCCAGGAAGTTTCCTGGAGCCTGCATCTCTCAGAGCTACCATGCATGGACCACCCTTTGGCAATGGTTCCTAGAAGACCTTGATAGAAATTAAGCCCTTATCTCTGCAACCATCCACCTATAAACTTCATAGAGCCTGGCTCTAGCTGCACTGTGGCTTCCAAAGATCCTTATAGCAAAGCTGGGAAATACCTTTTGCTTAAAAGTAGGGTTACAAAAGGCTCCAAGAGAACCATTTTGGAACTTCAGTGTGGCATGCCTGGTCTGCTGCAGAGCTCCTCACCGCTGAGTCCCACTAGACAGGTTTCTATACAGCTCTTGCAGTTTGTTTACTCCAGGGACAGATTTTCTAGACGTACAGCCAAGCCTCAAAGTCCATTTCTCAAATAGACTGGCCACAGGCTAATGCAGAGTCCTACTCTGTGCAACACAAGCCATTTCACAGAATTCTATAGAGTTGGGGTAGTTGAAAAGGAATTTTAGAAGGAATTAAACTAACCCTATGATATTTCAAATGAAATTGGAGAAGTAGCATTTCCCAAGCTCCTCTATTAGCAAAATTATAATAATTGACTGCTTCTTTCCTCCCTGTATAATATAGTAAAATAATAGAATAATTACTGTGATGCAATTTACCTATCTTTTACTACATTGGAATTATGCATTTAGGCAACTCAACTTTTTTGTTCAGTTATTTTGCTTGAAAAGCTAAGGTACTTGAAAAGTTCCTACAAGACACCCTATAGGAATTTCCCCAAACTGTAAGAATCTTCAGGATAAAGACCAAGACTTTTTTGTGGTTTCTACAGCAGAACCTACTTTTGAATGAATCTTGGTGCAGGGCTACATACCAAAACTTTATTTGAGCACGAAAAGGTTGCCAACTACAGCTGTAAAGAAAAAGGACAAAAAATTTATCCGATGTGATCAATGTTTACTCTCAATAACTAATATGAATGACCTGGTTTCTCCATGTAGCGTCTTCATCACTTAAGCTATAAATATCCTTATTAATTTTTTTGACTCTACATAAATTTTTAATCAAGATATGGAAGGGTTTTTTTTTTTTTCAATAAGGTAGATTAAAAAATAACCAATATTAAGAATGAAAATTCAAATTTAGGTGAGTGATCTACCATGGACCAAGATTGTCATCTGGTGCAGGAGTTTTCTGCAACAAAGTTCTGTTCTTCTGTACCAGAACAACACTGCTGCACAACACGAATAATGATAATAGTTATTGTGCCATGTGTTATGAGAGGTGGGCCTGTGCTAACCTCATGATGTGCGCATTAAATGACATCGGTGGATAAGGAACTGGCTGGATGGCCGCACTCAAAGAGTTGTGGTCAAGAGCTCAAAGTCCGAGTGGAGGCCGATGACGATTGGTGGCCCTCAGGGGTCGGTGTTGGGACCGGTGCTCTTCAACATCTTTGTTAGTGACATGGACAGTGGGATTGAGTGCACCCTCAGCAAGTTTGCCGACGACACCAAGCTGTGTGGTGCGGTTGACACGCTGGAGGGACAGGACGCCACCCAGAGGGACCTTGGCTTGAGTGGTGGGTTGGTGCTAACCTCATGAAGTTTAACAAAGCC
>NW_010336369.1:114754-132606 GCF_000700745.2 Antrostomus carolinensis | reverse complement strand
AAGCGCCGGACTGACCCGGCCCTTCGTGTCCCTCCGGAACCTCCGAGGGGAACCGGGACTCTGGCAGCAGCGCAGGGGGAGCTGGGTTCACTGTCCGACCCCGGGGTCCTTGTCGGTCTGTTCAACCAAGGAACAAGGGACAGGACAAGAGGAAATGGGCTCCAGTTGTGCCCAGGGCAGTTGAGATGGGATGTGAGGAAGAATTTCTTTGCTGAAAGGGTTCTCAGGCATTGGAAGGGGTTGCCCAGGGCAGTGGTGGAGTCCCCATCCCTGGAGGGATTGAAGAGTCGTGTAGACATAGTGCTGAGGGACATGGGGTAGTCGGGGACTTGTCAGTGTTGGGTTCATGATGGGACTTGATGAACTTAAAGGGCTTTTCCAGTCGAGACAATCCTGGGATTCCTTTCCTTCCCGTGCCTCACGGTGTTTGGGGGCGCGGGGTGGACTTGTCGGGGGCTGCCCAGTTCGAGAGCGGGCAGGGAGGTGGCAGCACGGCTTTGTGAGGTGATGAGACAGACAAGATGCACTTTCCGGACTGTTGTCTGTGCTGCTGTGGAATAGAGGCCCTTGAAATGTCAATAATCTACTGAATTAGATTTCGTAACGTCCCACAGTTACAACTGTCCTTTATAATCACTGGCATGATAGAAAAAAATCCCTGCAGAATTTCTGTCTTCCCTTAACTGATAAAATCTCTGTGCTTGCAAAAACATTTGTTGTGTTTAATTGTCTGTTAGGCACAAGCTGGGAGGAGGGAGCGGAGAAAGCATCTTGGTGTCGCAGCTTCAGCACGGGCTGACACTGGAGTTTGAACACAGCGATTCGCCTCGGCGGCTTCGGCTTGTACTTAGCGAATTACTGGCAATTATGAATAAGGTAAATTCCTTCATATCTGGGCGCTTGTGAATTTTGTGTCTGTGGAAATGCACCCTGGGTAGGTTGGTGTGTTGTCTGGCTCTGTTTCTGGTGCTGCTGCTGTGTGTTAGTCCTCTTCTCCAGTTCTTACCTGCTTCGCCAGGAGTTAAAGTCTCAGTCTGATTGAATGATGGCTTGTGATTAAACTCCTTGTGAACCCAGCTTCCCAGAGGAAGCCTTTCTTCCTCAGAGCAAACGAGGGTAATCTTTTCTAATATGGTATAGGCTCTGTATATTCTGTAATATGCTGTACTCAAATATAATGTGATTTTGTCAGGCATCAGTGCAGAAATCATATTTGAAAATGAGATTACAGCTTTTCTCCATCCAGTTCTTTGCTCCTGTTGCAGCATGATATTAGCCACTGTATTCCTCTTCCCCCACCTCCTCACCCTCCCCAGCATTTTATTTTGCTGCTGTAACCTTTGCTTTGTTTTTTAGAACTGTCAGTGAGCTATTTTTCTTTCTTCTGTAAAGAAGCAATGACACCAGCTGTGCTGAAGTATTTCTACTAGTAAACATTTCCTATTCTAGCCGCTATTGTTGCCTGTTCTGTGTTTAGAACTGTACATTTTTGACAGTTTTTAACTTATTTAATCTGCTGAACTTAAAGCCGTAAAAGACTGATGAGACAAATTGCTTCTTAAAACCTGTTCAGTGATGATGAATTATGTCTTGTAGGTGTCAGAATCAAACGGTGAGTTTTTTCTCAAATCTTCTGAGCTCTTTGAGAGTCCCGTTTATCTGGAGGAAGCAGCAGATGTTCTCTGCATTTTGCAAGCAGGTGCAGTATTCTGTATTTATAATGTTTTTTAACTTCTTACAAATGTGGCAAAATAACTTCAGGTGCCGTTGTGACTGATTGCAGGTTAACCTAGGCTGTCTGTTTCTTTGAAAGAAGAATAGATTGCAGATGGATTTTCCATTCATTGATTTGAGCATGTTATTGAAATGCACATTAAAAGCAAGGTTTTACTTGTTTTCACAGTGATAAAACCACAACTTTTAATCCCCCTTTTTTTTTTATTCAGAGTTGCCGTCGCTGTTGCCGATAGTTGATGTGGCTGAAGCTCTGTTACACGTTAAAAATGGAGCCTGGTTCCTCTGCCTTCTGGTGGCCAATGTTCCCGACAGCTTTAATGAGGGTGAGTTACAGTTTCTTCTTGTCCAGCTTACTTTTTCTAAAGGTTCGAAGTGATTTCTAGCAATATAGTTAATTCTGGGCTAAACTGTGTGTCAGAAATATTTGAACGGGAGAGCGTTTGGCTCGTGACATATAATGTGAATGCATTTGTACCTCGAGATGCTGCTGGGCTCCTGTTCTCATCACTTTGATTCCCCTTTTTTGCAGCCTGCTTGTAGACTCATTGTGTGCCTGTCACAGCTTTTCAGCTGTAGGTGACTTTACAGAGGCTGCCTTGGGTAGTGAGTGAGTGGGACTACAAACCTGGTCCAGCTTTGCTAATAGCTCTTGTCCCTTAGACTGAGCTATATAATGAGGTGAAAAATTTTTATTGACGTTGCCTGTTCAGTATCCCTTACCTTGCAATAAGATTTCAGTCTCCAGGGCTGCCAGATGCACAGGTTACATTAGATAGAGTACAAGTAATAATTGGATGATGCATAAATCTGTAATAACCCTGTAATTTCTCTGAGGAGAAAGACCATTTCCTTATTCTGCTTATACAGTGGAGGTTGTGACTTCTTGCCCGGATGAGATTTGTGTGTCCCAGCTAATAAATCTTAGTGGACAGAACGGCTTGGCTTTGTGTGTGTGTGTTTATGTGGCTTTCTGCTGGAAAGGGCAGATTTCCTCACACCTCCTGCTGGATATTTAGTCTGTAGGGGTTTGATTAAGAACGGTGAACGGCAGGATGAGGAAAGTGTTGGAGGCCGTCGTAGAACTGAAGCACTTCGCCACCTGTGTAAAATGAACCCTTCCCAAGCTCTGCGGGTCCGAGGCATGGTGGTAAGTGTCATTAGTCTGCCATGAGAATCATAATTAATGATCCTTATTGGAGCTTTAAAAACAAAAAAGATGATTGAGCTTGAGCATTTTATCTAGGTGGAAGAGTGTCATCTACCAGGTCTTGGTGTGGCTTTGACCTTGGATCACACCAAAAATGAAGCTTCAGATGATGGAGTGAGTGACCTGGTGTGTTTTGTGAGTGGTTTGCTACTTGGAACCAACGCAAAAGTTCGAACTTGGTTTGGAACTTTTGTTCGAAATGGCCAACAGGTATGAAAATCTTGGAATATTCTACTTTTTAAAAAATATTCTTAGAACTTGTTGTAACTCTTCTGGACGTCAGCACCCATGTTTGTCTGAACACATAGAAATCTTATAGCACCTCTTGCAGAACCTTTCCAGGGCAGCATCTTCTTATGGGACCATCAGGTCTTTAAATAGGGTTCCCGAAGGCAGCCATTTGGTTGTTCCTCTGAGAGATTTTTAGGTAGATGATTCAATAGGGATGGAAACCAGGGAACTGTAAGTTCATAATGTTGACCTGATAAATATGTTCATCCTCAGTGTTCACAGTAAGAAGTTGGGTCTTGACTTGCTTAGTTAGGTGGGTGAGGTAGAGCTTGTGTTTTGATGTGATAAGCTGTTGTAATACGACCATGTGTTGCCTGTTACCTGGGTACTGAAAATTGCATTTAAAACCAATTCCTCTTTGCTCCCACCTCCCCCTTCCTTTTTTTCCTTGATGCCATCATTGTGGAAGCTCTTAGGTAATACATTGTTTGATGGGATGGGTTTTACGTTGCTGTTCTCATCTTTTAACTTCTTACACAGAGAAAAAAAGATAATATCAGTTCTGTGCTTTGGCAAATGAGGAGGCAACTGCTCCTGGAGCTCATGGGAATCCTTCCCACGGTTCGCAGCACACACATCGTTGAAGAAGCAGATGTTGATATGGAGCCAAATGTGTCTGTGTATTCAGGACTGAAGGAAGAGCACGTGGTGAAAGCCAGCGCGTTGTTACGTCTCTACTGCGCTTTGATGGGAATTGCTGGGCTGAAGTAATGAATGTTTTAATGCTCTTGTGTTTTTTATTCCCTGTCTGTCCATTTAAACAGAGGGTCAGAGCTTTGGGCACTTTTAACATGAAGTGTCTCTTAATGCCATTGTGTCCTTGGAACAGTCTTGGCAGGACTTGCCGATTTCAGCACTAGGGGAGGCCCTTCGCACGTGCTGAGGGCTGGAGTTGCTAGTGGATGGAAGTTCCTTTATAGTGCAGAGAGCAGATATTATGCAACAGGTCTGTGGAGACAGGGATGGTTTTTTACTCTCTGTTACTATTCTCTGCAGAAAAGTTTTTTCATTCTAATGGTAAAGATCCATTTATCAACTTTGCTTGTTTTTATTCTTTTTTAATCTAAACACAAGAAATGTGGTGCTCTCTTTGATGCTGCAAGATCAGTTCTACTGACTTGTTAAAAGAAGTCTGGGCCTAAGTGGTTGGAGCAGCGTGTAAAGGAGAAAGCAGCTGAAAATTACCAACATTCACATGAATTTGTAATTTCTGTTCCTCTGCTTTTACTTTTTAGAGAGATCTTATGTAGCATCTTTCTGCGTTGTTAGTTTTAATTCAGATATTTTGTACTGACAGGCAAGATTATATCCTGGGGAAGTTTTCTCAGTGTTGTTATCTCTTAGCAGAGTTTTTTATCTCTTGAAGTTCAAAGAGAATTGCCAGTTAATCTTGATACTCATTTATTGATGGTAACTTGATAAACAGATTAAGTAACAGAGAAAATTTAATCTTTAACCATTGTGATGAGATTGGAAATATCTTCACTTATAAATCAGCAGTGTGGGTTTTGCTCTTTTTCTGTCCTGTTCAGGCCAACTGATGAAGAAGCTGAGCAGCTGCTGCAGCTGATGACCAGCCGGCCTCCCGCAACTCCTGCTGGTGTTCGCTTTGTGTCTCTTTCCTTTTGTATGCTTCTGGCCTTCTCCACTCTTGTCAGGTACAGGAGGAGCTTTGTAAACATCTTACTGGTTTAGTACTGTTCAAGCAATGATCTCCCCAGAGCTGCACAGTTTTTCTCTCCTAATTTTTTGTACAAATCTTCGTATGTTGGTTGAAGGGGTTTGTCTCACACTGGTGAGTAAATTGGTGTTCCCCTCTGCTCTCCCTCTTGTTTCTAGCAAATTTTTTGAGAGGGGAGCGTTGCCATTAGCTTAGTTTGGAATGTTTTTTGAAGACTGAGGTAGACCTTACTAGTTCAGTTTTCCATTGAACGAGTTTATGGCTAAATTCTTCAGAGACCTTGTTCAAAAAAGTAGCACTCTGGGTATTTAATGGATGTAGCTTTCTGCTGTGTGCATTCACGATGGGAAGTTACCTGACAATTTGACTGAAGTTTGTGCTAAATATCAGTGCTTATGTGCTGTTTGGTGCTAAAGTGAAAGTGACAAAAAGATCTGTGGTAAGATTCCTCAGCTACTGGCTTTTCTGCTAGAAATTGTTAGTAAAACTAGTGGTAGTTCCTTGGAGAAGGATTTTTAATGGATTTTCTTTGTGCAGCACCCCGGAACAGGAGCAACTCATGGTAATGTGGCTTAGTTGGATGATAAAGGAAGAAGCTTACTTTGAAAGGTGAGAGCAGGCTGCTTTTGTTTTTCATGATTCCAGTAATCTCACATTTAGTTATGTCCCGTTGGGAATTAACTCTTCCTCTTTGTCACTGTTAGCATTTCTGGGGTGTCTGCTTCTTTTGGAGAGATGCTTCTCTTGGTGGCCATGTATTTCCATAGCAATCAGCTCAGTGCTATCATCGATTTGGTCTGCTCCACCTTGGGAATGAAGGTAAGCCCTAAACTGTTTCTAGCACATACATTTCTCTGTTAAAATTAACTTTTTACTGTGTATTTATAGTAATGAGTTTACTTTAGTTTTGACATAAAGAACTTAGATTTTACAAATATATTTAAAGCACATGTAAAGTAAAAAATGGGTAACTAACTGAATTCATTCCTCTAGAAAAACATGAAATGTTTTTGTTTTGCATTTGAAGTATAGATGTGAATGTTTTCCTGGTGTTCCAGTGAAAACAAGTTTAAAAAGGTTAAAAGTTTACAGTTTATAAAAGAAATTTGCAGTACTTATTTATCAGAAAGCTATAACTTAAAATTGAAAGTGCTTTGTTCTTTGTTTCAGATTGTTATTAAGCCCAGCTCACTCAGCAGAATGAAGACAATCTTCACACAGGAGATTTTCACAGAACAGGTATTTTAAGCCTCGGTCTTTTTTTTTCTTATCCCCCTTTTTTTGTCTGTCTGTCTTTTTTTCTTCTGTAATTGCTTCAGTTTGACCTACAAGAACAATCCAAGCCATGCTGGTGCTGAAGAGCCCTGGCTCTTTCTTTTTGTATTCTGATCTGATTATACTTTTTGAACACTTGGCTTTTTTAAATTATGGGCAAATAAAGGAGAAAAATTGTCCACTATGACATTATATTTTGCAGTAGCAGGAAATCACTCACAAATGTAACACGTGCTGCAGTTTTACATGTACTGTATTAAACTACATTAAAAATAGTCTTCAGCTTTGAAACAACCAAAAGTAGGTAAATGCCAGAAATAATGTAGCTGTGTGATTTTGTCACCTTGTGCTTATGCATTGTGGTAAGGTGAATATTTGTTGTATTCTTCTTGTTAATTATAACTTTCCTGTAGGTTGTTACGGCCCACGCGGTTCGCGTGCCTGTTACAGGCAACCTCAGTGCCAACATTACTGGGTTTTTACCTATTCACTGCATTTACCAGCTTTTAAAAAGTCGATCCTTCACCAAGCACAAAGTATCCATTAAGGTATGACCTTAATTTTATTTCTGTTCATAATTTTGAATGTTGTCTAGGTTTTGCAGGCTCTTTTTTTTTGGTTGAATTATAGGAACAGAATTCTTAATGAATCTTGTAGTCTATTACTGTGTAATTTAAGAAAGAACTGTGTATTAAGTTAGGGTACCCAGCTGTAGCTCTGTAATCCAGAGACCACAACTTAGTGAAGTTAAAAATAATAAGAAAGGTATTTCTCTCCCCCTCTCTGTGCTTAATAAAATCACAGAGTGATGTTTCCAGCCAGGAAAAGTTTTATTGGTGGGTCTCTGTAGAGCAGGGTCCAGAATACACAGTTTATGACTAGGCCCAACTTAGAATTGGTGTTACACTTTCCAAAGTCACAGCCTCATTCAGTTACAGTTTTTGTCACTAGTTAAAAGGGGATGTACTTGCAGACAAAAAAAATTGCCCTCCAGCTTTGAAACTGAACGAGTAATGACATGTTTTTTTCTAGGACTGGATCTATCGGCAGCTCTGTGAGACCACCACTCCACTCCATCCTCAGTTGCTTCCTCTTATTGATGTCTACATTAACTCTATTCTTACTCCTGCATCTAAATCCAACCCAGAGGCCACAAATCAGCCTGTCACAGAACAGGAGATACTGAATGTTTTTCAAGGACTCTCTGGGGTAAAAGATCAGTTTGCTTCTTTCATGTACTTCCGTGTGAACACGTGGCTCAGTGTTTTGTGTATTTGCTTGATGCAGATTCTGTAAGTTGCCTCGCTTTTTGTCTTTAATGTGTGTACAGTAAACTGCCTCCTCATACAGCGATGGTCATGTGTTTGGAAATGAGTCTTAGTGCTACTCCCATTTTTAGGAGGATTGCTGTTTGTCCCTGTTTGTCCCTTTTCCTTGGGAACTCATCAACTCATGCTGTTAAAATGCAAAGAAACGCACTTCATGTACTGAAAAGTGCAGGTGTTTATGTAGGATTTGTATCATTTTTGGAATGACTTGATCTTGTTAGACAAAAATACTGTTTAATTAAATCACTCTACCTGTTTTTGAAAGAAGCCTTTTCATTTTGATAGAAGCATGAGAATGATCACTTGGACACATGTAGAATGAGTGGCAAGCATTGACTTGAGTTGGAATCCTGGGATTACTCCTTCTTAGTGTCCCAAGATATCAGAAGTTCCTTGCAGCTTTCAGCTTAGACCTCGTATGGTTTGGTATTTTTATACAAGGCTTACTGCCTTATCTTTCTTCGTATTTGCAGGTAAATCCAAATTTTTGTTCTCAGGAATCAGGAATGCAACATGACCTTTGTGTGTGGTTTTATATACAGGGAGAAAATACTCGTCTTACTCAACGATACAGCATCACAACGCAGTTGCTTGTCCTCTACTATGTCCTGTCGTACGAAGAAGCACTTCTGGCAAACACGAAGATACTAGGTATGACCACCAAATAAATACAGCAGGTTCTTAATTACTTCAGATCTTCATTTCTTCACGTGTCATAAATCTTACACATGCACTTCGTTGGGTTGACAGTTTTATAGTTGACAATACTGAATGATCCCTCTTTACCTTTGAAATTGAGACTTTAAATGAATTCTGAAAGAATGTCATGTAGTTTATTGACAGACTTTAATTTCAGTGAAAACATAGTGTTTACTGTTTTACCTGGATAATGTAGAGACCAGTGCTTTACTTTAATAATTTTCTTTATTAACTCAGGTGTGGAATTTTTTTCTAGCTGTAACTGTTATGTGTGTTTCTTGTCCTGTTCCCTTATAGCTGCCATGCAGAAGAAACCCAAGTCTTACTCATCGGCATTAATGGATCAGATTCCAATCAAGTACCTCATCCGGCAGGCACAGGGACTGCAGCAGGAACTGGGAGGTATATCTGTGTGTGAAAGTCTAACATGCATGAAGAGGGAAGGCTGAGCTTGTTTCCAGTTCTGTGGCTATTGTCTGCTTCATAGTGTGACTTCCTTTCTCTTCCTTTTCAAATCTGTTAGTCGTAACTAGTGAGATTACAGATATGTTTGAAGAATAATAGTGAAATTTTGAGGAAGGCAGTTCTTTTTATAATAAGTCTTACCTACCTAGGGTAGATTTTAGAGTAGGAATTATCTGAGAATTTTTCATTATTCCAGACTGAGTTTAAGAGTTACTATAGGGTCATTGCACCTTTCCAAAAGATAACTTTTCCTTTCTGTTGGAGTTAAGAATATCAGGCTATAAACATGCCAACTCACTGAACTCCGCAGTAGGGATTCCCTTAAGGTCTGTTCTTGAAATGATAGGCACAAGTATATTCAAGTGAAAGATGTAGCTGCTTAAATCTAAGATGTATCCTTATTTAATATCCCTAAAGGCTTGCATTCTGCACTGTTACGCCTTCTTGCAACTAACTATCCACACCTCTGCATTGTGGAAGACTGGATCTGTGAGGAACAGATCACAGGCACTGATGCCTTACTGAGGAGGATGCTTCTTACAAACACTGCGAAGAATCACTCTCCCAAACAACTCCAGGAAGGTAAAGAACTTCACGTGAAGTAAGCAGTGTTCTTTCCAAATTGGTCGGAATAGAGTGGGTTGGGAAGTGTGTAGCCATTTAATTCATTTCATCCTACTGCATTTGTATAATGAAAATGTTCTGCTGCCAAGTCAGAAGAAGTGTCAGAAGTCCACTTTTACCAAGATCCCACTGTCTTTATTTTACAGCATTTTCCATGCTGCCTGGAAATCACACCCAGCTGATGCAGATCTTAGAACATTTAACACTCCTCTCAGCTGGTGAGTTGATCCCATATGCAGAAGTATTGACATCAAATATGAATCACTTGCTGAACGCTGGAGTCCCTCGGAGGATTCTCCAAACTGTCAATAAACTTTGGATGGTTCTTAACACTGTGATGCCAAGAAGGTAGGATCACAATACTGTTTAGTTTGTTCTTGCAGGTAGGTGCAATGCCACTTTCTGTTTCAAAAATGACACAATGCCTTTGGGAAACTGGAGGCTGTGACTGAATAGAATGTATTGGGGTTGCATTCCTTTTTACTTTGTGAAATTTTTAACCTTTGCATTTAAGAGGATGATACTTCTTGCTCTATTGGGAAAGGAAGTCACCAGATCACTTACAATATAGGAGTATGGTTTTATAGTGCACATTGTTTATGATAAATTGCTGCTGAAACATGAACTCACTTTGGGAAGAAAGTGCCTTTTCTGAGGAAGTGGGTTCTTGATTGCAGTGGAAATAGTTTACTTGCTGTAATTCCAGTGAATGTAAGTTCACTATATCTTGATTAACTCCAAGGGCTGCTAATGAACTGTGGGGTTTTTTTGCTCCTTGATAGGCCTAGAAAAATACAGCTAACTGAGATAAGTGAGTGTCCAGGTGCTTATGTGATCCTTATTCTCTTACAGATTATCTAATAAAAAAAAAGTCATAAAAATAATGTCATTTTAGGTTGTGGGTGATGACTGTTAATGCTCTACAGCCTTCAGTAAAAATAATCCGACAGCAGAAATACACTCAGAATGATCTAATGATCGATCCTTTGATTGTACTGAGGTGTGATCAGAGGGTTCATAGGTAAGCATCTCTCTCCTTCTGCTTTTTATGTTCTGTGGTACTTCCATTGATACATTCACATTGATACAGTGAATGCTAAACATAAAGCTGACTCATAGAAAACTCTAAAAGCTTTCAGGACTTCAAAACATATTTTCAGACGAATCCTATGAGCTTGTAAGTTCCATCTTTTTTGTATTCAGCCTATTTGGAGGACTGAGCGAGCTGTGCGTGCTGTTCCAGCATGTCATGCTGTCCAGCCAAGTGTCTTGTTGGACAACCTTCCATACAGTTCTGTTTTGGAAACTTTAGGATTTGTGCATAGATCATCCATTTTAGATTTGTGCTTGTGAATTTGTTCTAAATAGACACTGCAGCATGTGTGCTTAATATGGCTGCTGCCACATGGTGGTGGTGGTGGTGGTTGAGGTTGTAGCTGTCACATCCTTCCACTGCACACTGTCTTTTGCCATCCCTCATGGGCCTGTAGGTTTTCCATCTTTTTGGCTAACAGTTTCTGCCAGTTGGTGCTTGATGGATATGACAAAGGTAGATTTGCTTAATTTCTCAAGAAAGTCTTTTATTGTGGTACTTGGAAATTAGCTCCTCTAGATGTTAGTGATGATAGAGGAGGATGTGTAATGCTGCTTTATGGCTCTGATACAGAAAAATAAGCTGAGAATTTTAGTAGTGAAAATGATCATAACTGATAGCAATGGGTCAGCTTTTAAGGAGAATATGAAAGAATGCAAACAACAAGTCTGAACGTGTAAGTTGTAACTTTCCTTTTTCATAGTAGTGAAGAAAATTGCATCTGATATTCTAAAAAAGATAACAGTTAATAATTTTAAATGTCCTTCAGCCCCAGCTTTATTCCTTGTGTATTCTTTTTCATGTCTTCTGTCAGTTGTGGTTTATTTTTCCCATTTTTTATTATCCTTTTGTTCATAATAAATGGCTAATAGTCAACTTGGTTTGTGCTTCCTGTTCTTGTTTGTGTGCATCTGTCCCTCCTCACTTTTTGGCAGTTGAGCCATGAATCTTAATCTTCATTTGAGTTTCTACAATAGTGCTAAACTTCAAGTTTCTATTGATGAGACTTTAATCCTCTACCCTTAGGTGAAATATTTAAATGTATGTCCCTTCAGCCCTGGATGCCAATTGAAAATCCTGCGTTTCTAAGACTGTTGGGAAGACTTATTATGCAATGTGATTTGAAAAGTATCAGCTTAATATTGTGGAAGCAGTTCTGAGCTTGTCTGCCTTATTTTTTCCCCATCATTCAGATCATTATTTTTCTTTACTTCACGTACAGCCAACACTTTTTGGGTTTCCTTTGTTTATCAGAAATGAGGCTGTTCAGCAAGTCCTTGGTTTGTAGAGTGTACACATACGTGTGTGCATGAGAGAAGCAGGACTGAATGGCAGGGCAGCAGGAGGGATTGTGACCTTTCATATTTCACTGTGTTAAAGAAAACAGCTTTAGTTTGTTAGGGCCTTTGAGGAGTGTTTTTAGTTTGTTCATATTATTACTGTCTCATTGTTCTACCTACTGAAATGGCTGTACTTTATCATGTGTTCCCGTATCAGGAGTCCTCCTCTGATGGACATAACTTTGCACATGTTGAATGGATATCTTCTTGCTTCAAAAGCTTACCTCAATTCTCACCTAAAAGAAACAGCAGAGCAGGACATTAGGCCATCCCAAAACAATGCAATGGGTCCAGAGGCCCCAGAAGTTACAAGGGAAGAATTAAAAAATGCATTGCTTGCTGCTCAGGTAAGGGAGAACAAATGGATATTAAATGATGTGAGAGAAGACAACGATAAAACAGAAATACTGAAACCTATTACTTCTTTTTTTACCGACTTCTGTTACCATGAGAAAGAAAACAATCTCTGTATTCAGATTGTTAAATGGTTTTGGTCTGTTTTCTAGTCTGAAGCATTGTGTTGATAAACTGCTTTGATAGTGTTCTTTTCTGTTAGTTAGAACAGAACAGTTTTGCTTACTAAGCTCTTTTCCTTGTTGCTTGTTACAGAGGCTCTTTCTGTACTTAGCTTTGCCGCAGTAAAACGTGAATAAATGTGACAGACCTGTGCATGATCATTTCAACTACGTTATTTAAGAGAAGCAGCCAGTGTTGTAAAGTGTGAGGCTGAAGAATGATTAATTTAGCTTGACATGATGGGAATTCCTGTTTCACAGACAGTCTCCTCTTACCTCTGTCTGGAAGAATGACACATATAGAGTCCCTATTAGAAGATGGTTTTTGAGTTAATAGGAAGTTTTATATTTAAATGAGTAGTGTAGTCTCTTCTGCATACTGTGAATTACATGGCCATATGCATTTTTTTATGCTTTAAGGCACCATTAGATATTTATTTTTAAATAATATGAGATTCCTTTGAAATTATTTTTTTGATCTGTGATTATGATGATCTATTGGAATAAACTTTTGTTCTTCTTTGAGTCTTGATTCAGATGAAGTGTTGTATTTTTTTAATGTTCTTCATGGTTTGTGATTTTTGAACTGAGTTGTTCTTATTGTACAGAAGAAATCTGTAGCTAGAAATTCTAGCCACCTACAGTCTTTAATTTCTTGAATTGTCATAACTTTGATTTTTTTTTAAATTTCATTGAGGTTTTTTATGCATGTTCTGTGCTTATTTTCTTCACAGGACAGTGCTGCTGTGCAGATTCTTCTAGAGATCTGCTTACCTACAGAAGAAGAGAGAGCCCAGAGCAGTAATATCCAGGGTTTGCTAAAGAGTGTTCATAGTACCACAGGCTCTAAGAGTCCAGAACTAGAAGAAGAAGATGATAGCTTGCTGTGTAATCTTCGAGAGGTCCAGTGTCTGATCTGCTGCCTGCTGCATCAGATGTATATAGCTGATCCCAACATAGTCAAACTAGTTCATTTCCAGGTATATTTTTGAATATAAATATGTTTTTAGTGTGTGTTAAGTTGGTCATTGCCAGATGGCTGTCTCTTTAAAAGGAGTTAATTTGCATTGACCTGGAACTGATTAAGTGACTAAAAAAGTTATAACGGTGCAGTCGTGAAATAAGCAAGTTGGGGCCTGTGGTGAAGTTTGGATCACAGAGGAAAGGCACGGAAAGAAAAGGGTCACTGCAGCCTGGTTCAGTTTGGGGAGTGGAGGGAGAGTTTGTATGCAAATAATACATTGAGAATTGAGGATGAAGAACTGATTCAGACCCTGGGGTTGTCACCCAGCCTGTCTCATGTTGCCTTGGGATATAGTTCTGAACAAAAGTGATTTACAAGTATATTAGTTTTGAAAAAAAGCATTATCAGAGATCTAATTTAAAATCTTAATTGAAGTAAAATTTTTGAAACACCTTTGACCTCTCTGTTTTCTTAATCACACAGGGATATCCATGTGAACTCCTGGCACTGACAGTGGCGGGGATTCCGTCAATGCACATCTGTCTGGATTTCATACCAGAGCTCATTGCCCAGCCTGAACTTGAAAAACAGGTACTGTACAGTCACCTGGTTTGGGAATGACTGTAAGTAGTTAACCCTGCTGAAGTATTGGTTAAGGGGAGAAAATCAAAGGGTTAAGGGGAGAAAATAAAAGGATCCCTAAAAAAAGCCTTGTTCTAACTTGGGGGGATATTAAGGTGCTATCTGTAGTGCTTTGACCTTAAATTAAAGGCCTGGCCCTCACCCCCAAATTGGGGATTGTGACAACTCTAGTTAAAATTAGAGCACGTTGGACCTTAAATGTTTTTTACAAGGATTATATTTTAAATTGTGTGTTGCTTTGTTGCTCATTGCTAATATCAGAACAAATTGTGTCTGTGGGGAAGATTCTGAAGCACTAACACTGGTACTTTAATGAATGTTAAATATGTGTGGGGTTTTTTTCTTAATGTCAGCAGAAAAATTTCACAATAACTATTACTGAAGTTTCTCCCAGTTTCATTTCCTCATTGATAAAATAGGGACTATTTACTCAATCATAAGTTATGTGGAGAGCTTTGGATAGAAAGTGCAACGCAGTCTGTAATTTTATTGCTTATTTCTCTTTTTGCCTTTCACCTTCTTACCAGATATTTGCCATCCAGTTACTTTCATTTTTGTGTATCCAGTACGCGCTGCCTAAATCTCTCAGCGTGGCTCGTTTAGCTATCAATGTGATGGGAACCCTGCTCACAGGTAAACACTCCAGCAACCCCTAAATACATGGTTGTGTAAATTAGAATTATTGTTCTAGACTGAATGCAGTTTTGTCTAAGTGCCACTGTGTTAATAATGAGTGTAAAAGTAACGATTCTTGACTGGATTTTTATAATAATTCCTTTTTACTTAACCATTTCTTTTCCCTTGATAGTTTTAACCCAGTCGAAGCGCTATGCTTTTTTTATGCCGACCCTGCCTTGTTTGGTGTCGTTCTGTCAAGCTTTTCCTCCTTTGTATGAGGACATTATGTCTCTGCTGATACAAATAGGACAAGTTTGTGCCTCTGATGTTGCTACGCAGACAAGAGACTTCGACCCAATTATTACACGTAAGTGAAGTACCTTGTATTTCAAGTGTAACGTCATGGTCCCAGGGAGAAAATTTTGTTAATGTTTCAAAAGTTTGAGTGTATTTGGAACACAGTATGAAATTCTGCTCTTGTCTTGTAAATAGAGAAGGAATAGGGATAGGTCTATATACTGTATTGGAGGAAAGAGTTTTAACATGTTTTTGTCTCTGTTTTTCTAAGGACAAATGCTCTGTTCATGTGATACAAGTTCCCTGGTGCTATCTATGCTAGGATATTTATGTTATAAGAAGTAAGAGGGGGACATAAAAAACCCCAAAGGAGTCAGACATATGCAAATGAAAAGGAAATGTAGTGTCTCTAGAAATAAGCTGTGCAATTTCATAGCATACACGTTGTGTTATGGATATAATAGAACAATTTTTAAAAATCATTTATTTATTTAGGTGTACTTTTCTGCTACTTAATTTTCTAGGTCTCCAGCAACTAAAGGAGAAACCACACGAAGTGTCAGGACTTTGTAAAGATTCCTCTAACAAAAGCTGTTCAAGGGAAATTGTAAGCATGGACCCTGATGTTCGGTTATGCCAATGTGTTGAAAATACTATCATTGAAATAATTAACATGAGCGTAAGTGGAGTTTAGGAAGAATGCAAATGAAATTGTACTGTAGCTAGTCCCACTGTCTGTGGTGCCTAAATTTGGAGAAAGCTGTGAAAATGGACTGAGGAACTGGAGCACAAGAAGTCCATGGTTTTCATCCACTTGATTCAGTTAAGGCTGAAAAGAAAAGAATTCTTTAAAGAGGCTTCTGTTGCTTCCAGTGAAAACTTTGGAGGCTGATGAGGTCAGTAAGTAATTTCCAGTGAACCTGGGCGTGATTTTCAGGCTTGCTTGGTTTCTGAAGCGATACAGCAACAGACTCGAAAGGGTTTTACAGCATGCTGAAAAGTAAATACTTAATTTGTTGAGCAAACAGCAAAACGATGGGCAAGAAAAATTTGAGATTGAAGTGCTTTGCTTGAGTTAAATGAACTCCTGTTGCAGAGCCTTGCAGAGCAAGATGGAATAAAATACTCCATGGAACACTTGAAAAAGTGGTGTAAGTAACTTGCACCAACACGCTAAGAAAATGCTTTAACTTTTTTTTATTGGTCTTTCAAACCATTGGTGAAAGTTTCAGTTCATGAGATCAGGACCTTCATTTAAAGATCAGCCACCCTTCATTAAAAGTTTGAAACTGGTCTAACAGTTTCTTTAAAAAAAAATACTAGTACTACAAAATGAGCTGGATAAATGGGGTTTTAAAGGAATATGTATTTTTAATGCAGCTCAGATAGTTTGAAAGAGATGAGAAAGACTTAAATAAGGGCAAAGGTATCTTAAGTTGTCATCAGGGTATGATTAAAAAAAGAAATTAGTGTTGAGGCTGACTTGGACAGAAGCTAAATTTCCTCATAATGAAAGGAATGACAAGACTTCAGCCATACCAAAGTGGTTACGTGCAGCTCAGTGGACAAGAAGGCTGAATCCTTTGTGCTTCATCCATGAAGTTGGTTGTTCTTTCATCTACAAAAGCTGCAGGATTTAGCCTTGACCGAGGTGTTTTGTGGCATTGCAGAGGGGTGTGTATGATGCAATGCTTGGGAATTTCTTGAAGGTTGCACAAGCTTTTATGTGAGGCAACACGTGCTTTTGTGGCACAGAAAGAACATTAGGGTTTGGCTGTCGTGCCAGAATTGAGTGTAGTACTCAAATACACGTCAATTGCTAAATTTGTCAATCCAGCACTTGCTCTTTTCTTAAAATGACAAAATCCAGGGTCCTTATATCAGTAGAATAATTTTCAATTAAAACCAGTTTACATTCCAGAAATTAGAGGTGTGATTCTTTAGTGTGGCTTTGGGAAAATGGTGCATCTCGTGTCCTCTGCCCGTGTGGGACAGTGATTTTTTGAAGGCTGATACTGAATTGCCAAATGCACTTGGGTTTGTGTTCCAGGATTACCAGCGTGCTGTAACTATCCGATAACAACCAAGTATATTGTTGTCATCTTGATGTAAAGTATGTAAATAATCTAAATGTATGTATTTTTTTTTTCCTCTAAGTGTAATTTTATATGCTGTAGTGGTATTTAAATAAAAAAAACCTCCAGTGTATGATTTGGATCAAGTCATAGATACTGATATTTTTAATTTCAAAGCGAGTTGCTTGTCTTGATTTATATTGTTGTATATTGTTTTGTGCCCCAGGGGTGCTGAAGGCCGCATGGCCGCCCTCCTCCAGGGGCCTTCCTGTGTGGTGGGATTTAAAAGCCACCGACTTCTACTAAAACCAATGACTCATTGTTTTAGTTCTCCATAGAGTGTTTTCAGCACCCTGTGCTTAAAACAAGATAAATAATAAAAAGTATCCAGGTATTGATGATGCGAGGGCTGGAGCAGCTCTGCTTTGAGGACAGGCTGAGAGAGTTGGGGCTGTTCAGCCTGGAGAAGAGAAGGCTCCAGGGAGATCTTATAGCGGCCTCCCAGTACCTGAAGGGGCTCCAGGAAGGTGGGGAGGGACTTTTCATAAGGGCAGTTAATGACAAAACAAGGGGAAATGGGTTTAAGCTGAAAGAGGGGAGGTTTAGATGAGATATTAGGAAGAAGTTTTTCACTGTGAGGGTGGTCAGACAGTGTCCCAGGTTGCCCAGAGAAGCTGTGGCTGCTCCTCCCTGGAAGTGCTGAAGGCCAGGTTGGATGAGGCTTTGAGCAACCTGGTCTAGTGGAAGGTGTCCCTGCTGCTGGCAGGGGGGTTGGAACTGGATGAGCTTTAAGGTCCCTCCCAACCCAAACCAGTCTGGGATTCTATGATTTTTCAATACAATTATGGTTGCCTAGCAACGAGTAAAACCGAGAGGCCAACAAGGCCTTTCCAGATTGGTTCTAATAGCGCAGAGGTGGAAGGCGGGAGCGGCTCAGTCTGCTATTTGCTGATTGGTGGCTCGGGGCTCCTTCCCGTCAGCTGGTTGGCGGCGGGGGGGAG